>NC_139351.1:85137873-85150373 GCF_055883805.1 Amblyomma maculatum | reverse complement strand
CTGCTACTTGCATATGGAAGGCACCGCACAAGAAACCACTTTGGGGATGAGCACCGTGTATAAAGCGACCAGACCATGAGTGATTGCACGAATATTCCTAATCCCCTTTTGTAATAATAATTTCAATTTATCTCCAAAGCTTGGTTTTGTTTTTCATTCTTTATTCCTTGCTTCCAACTCGTACTATGTCCGCGCCCTCTCGAATCTGCAAGAGAAAGCAGCAGCCCCAAGACCAGCTCAGTAACCGGAGAAAGTAATACACCCAAAATATCTGTATGGGTACGCCTATCTCGACGAAAAGTCATGTTAAGAGCATTATATTGAATGAACGTACACCACAGGAGGAATACAGAAGAGGAAAGTTGTCTGAAACGCGGGATGGGGCCACTGATTTCAATTTAGAGTAGAATTGCAGGGATCCTTCTCTGTCCTTTTTTTCTCTTTTATTATAGAGGTGATATAGCGGTCCAAGTATCTTTATTGCGTGCAGGCAATGCGGGGTTAAATCTCCAGTTCGGCCGGACATTCACTGGTATTACAACAGATACAAGCTTTCACCACGCTTGGTGCGAGGCTTATGGGGTAAAATGCTTGAGAAGTGGATCTTAGACGTGACTTGCGTAAACAAAAACGCTTTTTACAATTTCGTTTTAGCCGACTTCTTCTTGCGGAACCTAACTTTCATCCCCCATATCGCTATAATTCTTCTCATTCTTGCTGCTTTACCACACCGCCGACGACGACCGACTTCTTTCTGGAGCAAGACTTGTCCACGCCTCCAAGACTGAAACCGCCCAGCAGAAACCTGCCAGAAGCCACCCGCGAGCATTTTGAAGACGAAAGCAAAGGGTGGTTAGAAAGGAGTAAATGCGACACAGCCGCATCCCACGGCGCCATCTTTGCTCGAGTGACGACAGAGCTGGGGAACTCGCCAGCGCATTTTGCCGGCGAGATCCGCCGCGTTATACCCCACGCGGTATGCAGACAAAAAAAAAATACAAAAAAAAACAAACAAAAAAAAAAAAAAAAAAAAAAAAACATGGGAAGATGCGCGCTGCTTGACTCATCCAGGAAGGACAAATAAACGCAAAAGAGGCACGCTCAGGAATGAAGGTGTCTGGGCCGAGGAAGGGGCCAGACATATCCGTATGTGAAGGCGGGGAAGGTCGTTTGCAAGTTTGTGCTTTGCGAGCATTAAATGCTCGTAAGGAGCTGCCTCGCAGGTATTCCTCCGTTGTTTGAAGAGACCTTCAATGGTGGTGGTGGAAGGGCGACCATTATCAGCTAAGCATTGGGTTGAATTGAAGGGCATAGGAAATTACAGGGAGGGACTTGGCGTGGTCAGCGCCATTCAGGGTTGAAGGAGGCTACAGCGAAGTTATTATTATGTCGCTTTTATTTTTGTTTACATAGTCATGGATGCAATGACGTCTCGACGTCCGTCATAACGAGGAAATTGAAGCAGTATTTGGGCACTACAGAAAAGAGCAGCGCGCTTCGACGTGCACAACTAATGGCGAAATATTTTGGAAAGAGATGTGAGCTGCTGAACGATAGTAACAGGTCCTTCGGAATTGGGCCGGGCATGGATTGTCTGAAATGTAACCTGGGTTTCGATAAGTTGCCACCAGAAAACCAAAATATCCGGGATGATTTATGCACTTTGTACACGCTCATTGTGGTGGCGTAGTGGTTTGGGCGCTGGGCTGCTGAACCCGAGGACGTGAGATCGAATCCTAGGCGTGGCGGCTGCTTGTCGTCGCATGCGAACATTAAGGTGCACGTGTGCTGTCAGGTGCCAGCGTACGTTAAAGAGCCCTACGGGGCCGACATTTCCGGACCCTATCAGTACGGCGTCTCTCGTAGACTGAGCGGCTTTGGGGCGTTAAACCTCATAAACCAAACTAAACAGCTCTGTAAGCTAATGGAGCGCTTACAAACGGTAAGTTGTATTACCAACATAATGTACATAAAATGCCATATTTTTTTGCCCATTCCCTCAGGTTATTTCAGAAATTCAGTTATTCTAGAATGAGCCTATGACTTTTATCGCCCCGGTGTGAGTCATTTGCAGACATGAAGACACTGCTACGCGATCAGATAGGTCAGAAGGACGAGCTGTAGGGCTAGTTTGTACCTAAATAAACTGCATGAGGAACCCAGACGACGCACAAAGGAACAGGTGGAGAGTAGAGCTTTTGCCCGTCTCTTCGTTGTGTCCGTCTCATCTTTTCTGCTTCGTCCGCGTCCTTCGCACTGTTTCTGTAGTTATTACATACAGGTTGCTTGCCAGACTCATTTCCCGCCTTCTGTTTTTAAGTACCCTTAATTTGACAGCTGATGAAGATAGTACTGCGCAACAGGGTCTTAGCTTAACAATTCACCCCCGCCCCCCTCCCTCCACCCTCACACTGAAATCGTCGGACGAAATGGTTTCACATTACATCTAGCAAGTGAAAGAGGAGGAAGATCAGAAAACACGGTCTCTTTCATTTGATATGTGAGAAACAAAATTCGCTTCGGTGCCCTGGGAGAGCCATGAGCTCCCAATAGTTACTCTGACACAAGATCCGCCGAGGCTGTCTGTTTTACGCAGAATGCCGACAAGAGAGAGGCTTGTAGTTTCCGTGGCCAGGAATTGGCCGAGAACGCGAATTCATTTGACAAAGTATATGACTTTCTATACGGCAAATCACATGAAAACACCTTGATGATTTATGTGTATACGTACCTAGAGTAGAACAATGACTGGGAAGTTCACTGAAAGGTTGGGAAATGTATTAGGAAAAAGAAAACCCTAAAAAATCTTATCAGCACATGATGAGAATCGCGTTCTAGGAGCGTTTCAGAGGCAGAATTCGCGTTATCAGTCGAGGACTTGCTAAGCCATAAAGAAAGTGAACATCTTCGAGCGGTTTCGTGATGGAGGAGTAAAATCAGGTTAGGATTTTCACTGCGTATACTTATGTGAAAAATGCGGTTTTGGAGAGTCACATAACAGGCAACAAGTTCTGATACAGCATGGTTGCCAAACCTTGACTGAAGCAAGCTATATAGCCATTCAATTCTTATTTCATCCTTTTTTTCGGCCTTCATTACTGCCTGAGGCCTTGTCGTCCGTTTGGTATTGCCAGGGTCAGCCTGATCTTATGGGTGATGCCATTATATCAGAGTCGAACGAAAATAATTGCCGTATTATGTTGGCTCCGCCGGTCTCAAAGCATTTAGTCACAGAACCAGCTAGCGGCGGCGCTCCTTGTAGTAGGCGTATAGAGGGTGGGGTACCTGCCTACCTACCGTGCAAGCCGCTCCCATCCATCACACTGTTCGAGGAAGCAATGAGAACTGCCACCTTAAGCAATCTCTACTCGTGCTTGGTTTTGATTTTGATTCGGGTTTTACTTTTTTATATTCGTGAACCAGCTCCTTGAGGCAATGAGGCTGAGTACTACCGCGTGATAGCGAACGCGACGCTCACCTGTGAAGCGGGCGACTTCATCATCGCTCTAGACCTCCTTTAGGAGAGGAATCAGCTACAGGATATTTGCAACCCCCTCATGCATGAGTGGGTTGCGATTATCCTGTAGTGATGTTATCTTGTGTTAGATAACATGTGCCTATCTACTGTGGTCGCGCTTGGCGGTATCTGTATTGAACACGAAAAATTCAAGAAAGGTAATATTGACTCGGGAAATACGCCTAGCTAGAATTAGGCTTAAGCGTATTTCTCGTGGGGTTGGGGTGAAAGGGTTCGACCCTGGGTAGATGCAAGGGGCTTACGCAAGATTTTAGGAGAAAACATTGCGAACAATGTTTGATGTGATGAGTAGATCAGGCAACAGATTGACCTCTTGATTTACTTGCAGTGTCCAGGTCACCTTCCTTGCTCCCAAAACAGGTGATATATTATTAAATACGTTTAGAAGAGCACTGAACAAGGTTAGAGGGAAGGAAGCGTCAGTTGGCAGGCCGAGCCAACGTTTCGACAAGTGGAGAAAAAGACAAGTCCACTTGTCGAAACGTTGGCTCGACCTGCGAACTGAGGCTAGCCATCTTCTTCCTGTCGTTCTACCTGAATCCTAAAGCCGGTTAGAACATTTCCTTGTTTCACCCCTGATACAGGAACACTGAGAGCAGTATCATGATTACGAAGTAACAAAATTCACAGAGAATTAAGTTCCGGCCCCTTCTCCCCTTTTCGTGAAGATTTCACTATTGGACCCAGCACCCCTGCTCAGCATTCCATTTTCCGCTGGCACATTGTAAAGACAAGACCGGTCGCCCAAGGAGAATTGCGCTATTAAGCTGTCGCTGCGAGAAAAGAAAGGAAGCCCAGAAGAGTTATCCAACGCCATTCTCCCATTAACAGTGCTCCTACTTCTCCACAGTGTTGCAGATATATAGGCAAGAACAAAGCACTCCAAGCGATGATTGTCTATAGGTATAATCACCGCGTTATACTATACCAATGCGCACACTGTTGGTGTGCCAAGAAGGAGAGAGCAAGACAAAGCGTAACGCTGTATTTTACCTTGCACCACCCAACCCTATCACTTTAATCGGCATGCAGTAAACATGCTCGTAATCGCGACATTGCGTGCATTGTCAAGGGTGCAACGCTATAGTATCCGACGCGTATGACGACGGGGAAGGAAACGAATTGCATCGTTTGTGGCAAGTAATTGATGTCTTTATTGCGTGTTGGTATGACCACCTTATTCTGTAATATGGCACTCTTGATTCTTTGTGTCTTCTGTCGAGGTGTATCAGTGTTTGCAGCATTCGAATGCTGGACACGTGTTCCAAAAACCTTCCTCTGCAGAACTCGAAAGTCCTCCTTCGCGAATTCTCTCATAGCATGACGTCAGTGTCCAAACTGAGATATAGCTAGCGCGCCTTGCCGTGCCTGATAAGCGACTGTTAGTATTTCATCAAAAATGGCGCCACTGCCATTTAAGATCTCGAAGTGGTCGAAAGCATTGCAGAGCTTAAATCCACGCGCCTCTTTCTCTGTTTCTTTTCACTCCCTTTTTATGCCTGCTCCCACAGCACGATGGAAGTGTCTAGCGAGGAAGAAGTCAACTACGCTACTGCGACATTTTCTTTCGACGAAAGCCACGAATACAAGGATCGGCTGTTCGAATTCGTCAACACGGGATCAAGTCAACCACCAGAAAACCAGTAGACCACTGTCAAGTAGAACGCAAGTGACTTAACTTCAACTCGTACTATAAATAACTAGAATGTATTAGCGTTAAATATCATATTAGTGATAAATTAACATTCGCTAGTAGTGGCTTAGCGTGATCGAAATGGAAACGAAATGCGCTTACATTCAGGAAACGTCCACTAAAAGCATTTTATTTTGCTGAACTCGACTGAGTGGTTTTGCTCACGCTTCATGTGACGTTGATAGTAAATCAGCCAAACCAACAAGTAAATAGACTTCAGATTAAGAGGACAAAACGCTTCACTAAATGACTGACCAAGGGACGCACATGGAAAAAGGATTTAGTAATTTCTGACGTTGACAGCCATTTAGCAGAGTAAATAGTTAGTTACACTAACACTAGGCCGTAAAGAAGTGGTTTAGATCCCTTTTCACAGAAAATAATGCATGGGGCAAGATGGAGCACATGTGGCGTTTAGATCAAAAGCACTAGTTCGACGTATTTAGGCATTTTTTGCGCGCTCTGAAGCCTTATAGGAGGCACATCTTGTCAAGTAAAACAGTCTCCTTAAAAAAGGCAGGGCTTCCCGTGTCCGCCTCCTGTATTTTTTTTTTCTGGAAATTTCTATAACAGCCCACTTTCTTTTATTTTAATTTTTTATGAACTCTTTTCTTTCTGTCTTCCATATGTTCTTATGGACGATGGATATTGCCAATTAGCCGGGATTCGGAGCCGTAAATGACTATTGAATGGCATTTTGAGAGGAAGTACTATCGGCCCATGACCACCTGAAAGTCTAGCAACTGCAGTTTAGCATGATTTCTCATGATAATGCGTACAAGCGGAGCCAATGGCGTCATAAATAAGCCTGGTTGCCGAGAGACGTCGAGTGGCTCCTTTCTCAACCTCTCGACGACGAGAAAAAAGTGAAAGAGAGGGGTGGGGAAGAGAAAAATATGTGGCAAGGAACCTAAAACCCCCCTTCGTATCAGAAATAGATGCCTAATGACTGCTATAGGTTCTGCGTAGCAAGACACGAAAACCACGGTGTATTGGATTTCGAGAACGTAAGCTGCTGTAAGAACTATAAAACAAAGCGGTACAGGCAAACAGTGCGACGTGAAAGACAAAACCACGTAACGAGGATACATTGTGTCGCATGCACCGGTTTCAGGGTGACCGTCGTGGACAAATAGCCTGGGGATTGCCTTTGTGGCGCCCAGAGCCATACATTCTTACAAATACCGTGGCCCAGGAGAATCCCTTTGCAAGACACACTGCCACACATCTTCCTAATACGTTGTATCAGAGAACATGGAGAGGATCTCTCCAGTCCATGTGTCATGTGACCACACTGCGTGTTGTGTGCACAACAAAGTGGAAAGGGGGAGAGTCTTATTAGATGAGACGAGGGCAGTGACAAAGTTTAATCGCGTCAATCGTATCGAAATATGTCGATGTTGTTCTTCCTTCCGCAGTGGAGCAAACAAAGATTTCAGTGCAGGACTTTCTGATGAAAACATCGCCTACACCACTTATAACGCCCGTTTACACACGGAAGTCAAGAAGTAGGGCTAAAACACGACACTGTTAAGACTCATAAAAAAAAAAAAAAGACGATGAACTAAACATCCCGAATCTTTACCGTTTGGCACAGTTTTCCGTGCCTTTTGTTCTTCAGAATGGAAGTTATTGCCTCCTGCGGGATATTATTGCGAAAATGATGACCGCCACTGAAGTAAACATGTTATAGCAGATCTCGCAGAGCAGCTAATTTGCACGACATCCGTTACGGTGTTCCTCGTGTTGGTTTTGTGTACAGGAGAGGACAACGACAGGGGAGGATTTTTATCCGCTCTAATTATGATCGTGCTCGTTTTTTGCGGTGCGAAGAGAAGCACCAAATGATAGTGGTTACGTTTACTAATCATTGTCGCTTTTGCGCGGTGGAAACAGAACGAAGAATTCCGCCCGATAAGCAAAGCTCACTATCTCGTCCGAAACCACGAGCAGTGATTCTAAAGAGGCGAATGCAAATTCACATTTTGCAATTTTTACTCCCCATGACAACGCGAAAAAAAAAAGTCATACTGACGTTCTACGTAGTTTGACTTTCAATGAACTTTTTTACGAACGGAGATAAATTTCAGGCCAGATATTTATCATGCGGTTCACAGCAGGCATAAAAAAAATTCTTTTATTGGAGACTTGAACGCAGCCTCACTGCGGTGGCGCAGAGATTAGGTACCCATGGATGTGGGTACCAACCCCGGCCACGGCGGCACTTTTCGGTGGAGGCAAAAATAAAGGCAGCCCATGTACTGCGGGAGGCCAGTGCTCGTTAAGGAAACCCAGGTGGCCGAAATTTCCGGAACCATTCAGTACAGTCTTCATATAGCCTGAGTCGCCTTAGGAAGTTAAGCCATGTAAACATTCCAAGCCAATCTAAGACTGAAGAGGGCACTAAGGATAAATTGATATTGATCTGGAGCGAGAGCCTACCACCTTCTAGCGATAAAGGTACTATCTTCCTCGAAAAGAAAGATTTTAAAAGCAACAAGAGGAAATAAAGTCACACATAGGTGTCGCTGCGATTGGGGGCTTCAGCAACAGAACTGCAAATCTGCCAATGCGTTTTGCACCGATGTGCATCTCTGACAAGGTCGACGTCTGGGCATGTTTTTTAGACATTATCGGGGCAGCGCATTTAGGAAGAGGACGAGAGGACACACAGTTACAGTGCTGACTTTTCCAGCGCTGCGTCTGTGTCTCCTCTCGTCCGCGTCGTATACGCGCTGCACCGATAATGCATATCTGAGGCTACAGGGTAGATTGCCATGCGCTTCAGAATAGCGATCACGGAGTCCTGTACATTTGTTGAACGAGTCTCAAACGAGTGGAAAGAGAAAAAGTATCTATTTTAAACATAATAGTGTCAGCAATATACGCATCTTTTGCAACCAAGAAACAACCACGGATGACCATATAATTGACTTTTTTATTAAGAACGAGAACTGGATGTGATTGTTCGCGTTATCTTTTGAAAGCAAGTAGACCAAAAGGAAAGGCCAACAAAACCAGTTCACGAATACGAGAGAGACTATGAAGATGGAGGCGGCATCCTCGACCGATCTTGTGCGATTCCTATTGCTCAAGCGCTAACTCAGCCGTACACAGCGCATGCCCCGCGATTATCCCCTCTGCCAGCGGTCAGTGGTCTCCCCAATCTTGCCGGGCCTTCTAAAGGCATTACAATTAATCAGCGCCCACCGAGCCGGAACACGACCAGGTATCGGGTAACAACTCGTTTCTCTACAGAGATGCGCGGTCACTTCGAAGCGCAATCCGGCACGTGGGAACATAACGACCGCGAAGGAACTTGTTGAATGATAGGCTGCCCTGCCGGAGAGGAATGCGTGTGCAAGGCCCACTGAACATCCTTCGAGGCTTTTTTTTTTTTTTTTGGTCATTTTTGTGAACTGAACAAAGTGAGCCACGGGCTTCTAAACTGAAACATATTTGACAGAACTGAAGAGGTCGCAGTTACTTGCGGCCATGTTTATGACCGGGAAACCATGGCGCTAGGTCTAGCACAAATCGAATGACGCAGTCTCTGTTTCGTGTTTTCTTGCGGGGAACCTTACTGGTGGCATAAAGTATTAATAATTAACAATGGCTTCCGGTGCAACATCACCGAATGCGTGGAATTCTACGGGAACTTTATCGTGGCAAAGTTGCCGCTGTTGCTTGGTGTGAGAGGCGGGGCCGGCAAGCCTTCCCTGCTATGAAGCTTTACGAGAGAAGAAAATCTTGTATTAAAGGGAATCTAATCTGACACCAAGTCAACGCCGAGAAGCTTTAGAGGTACTTCAATGTGCAACATGGACCACATCTTACAGCATGCGAGACGCAATCGACGCAACTTGTGCCCGTCAGGCCGAGTCCACGGTTGTCGTGTTGTTACAGTTAACGGTTGAAACATATGTTAACAAATACGGTCCTTGTGCGCCAGCGCGTATCTGTGTGACTGTTACAATCGCGGGGCCAGATGTACAGTCTTTGCCAAAAGCGTAGAGCACAGAGGGTCTGCTTCTGAGCCACTTCGTGGTGCTTGTAATACATTTCCAGTATTACCAAACTCTTGATGGTAAGACGAATTTATGTGCTAACCTGTCCAATGAAAACGACTTATACTAATGCTAAATGTGCGCCACTACACATCTCAGAAGCAGAATCTCTGGGCTCTAGACTTTTGACAAAGGCCGCACATATAATCACTATGACAACAAAAGCTACTTTCGGCAGTGTGGCTGTCTCAACATACTGTACCCACTCTTCGGTACGTGCTCGTATGGGACTATAATGGCACACGGTTAATACTCATTCAAAAGTCTCATTTGGAGCTTGAGGAGGATCCCTTGAACACGTCTTCACATAAACGTAAAACATAAAAGCATGGACAATACAAACAGCTGTTCGATTTTTTCATCACTTAGCATAATCTTGCCGCAACGTCTTGAGAATCATTAGCATTGCATTAAGCTCTTTATAATTTGCATGTATTCGCTCGCTGAGTCGACTGGAGTGATTCCCTAGAGAAAGGCGCTAGTAGGGCCTTCGCAATGCCTTTAATTGCCTTAACTTTGCCGTTCTTGGCGATATTCAGCGGCGTTTTCCTACTCAACCACGGAGTGCAAGGGTAGTTGAGGGTGCGAAATTGACAAATTTGCGGGTTACTAAATAAATTATGCGATTAAACACTTACCTTGCTGAAAATTTGTACACAAAATGCCATTCTCCAATACGCTATATAATACAGCATACAATAACGATATACAATGCACTAGTGCTCGAAGAGAAAGCACTACCTTTCCACCCATCCAGTCTTTAGAACTGTGGTATGTCGGCGACGAACTCCGCGGTAAACTCGAAAGATAACCCTCTTCGCTAACTTCCAAATCCTCTCTTGTCCTCTATAAGGTAATCTCGATGTGCGTGCAGCGATCCGAGCATCCAACGGGGAAGGAACCGACCAGCTAACCAGAAAAACCAGCAGGATTCAACCGTCGTGAAGGTTAAGACGAAGCCCTCTTCGAGCCGCACGCCGTGCGGGCAGAGAATGCGCGCGTGTGTGCTGCGCGATTAAACGCGCAAAGCTTCCTCGCTCGCGCGCAGATGCGCGTGGCATGGAACGGATTTTGCGATTCTGTGGATCCGCGGCCGTGCCAGCTGGAAGCTGGAGAAAAAAGGAAAAGAGAAAGAAAAAGGCAGATGGTGCGCCTTCTTGACCCTGGAGTCGGCACATATGTGTTGCTCCGTCGACTTCTTTATTTAAGTATTGTTTTTGCTTGTGTTTCTGTGGGACACGGCAGGGTACGCTGAGTCACGTGTATGCGGCCTTGATTCGGCGCGTGCGTGCCACTGACCGCTGGCTGTGACTTGCAGAGCGACAAATTAAGAGTGATTAACGGTGCAGAGAAAAGCGTCGAAAAAGTGCCGTGGTCTCACAGCGGTGTGGGTACAACGTCGTGATCGGAGAGGGAAACAATTCTAAGACCGACCAATGATAAAGGATTATCCACTGCACTAAACAGCATCGAAAAGATGGGCAGGATACGATAAAGCGGCCCCACAACGAAACAGATGTAGTTAATTACCACGCTGAAAGGATAAATATAGGGAGGGACTTTATGGAAACGGTGCGACACACGATGCGCTGGGCAGAATGGGAGCTGAGGGACAAGCTTTCATGCTAACCCCCCCCCCCCCCCCCCCCCACACACACACACACTTTTAATTTATCCGTGGATTTCCAAATCTATGAGTTTCTTTTTATTTTGTGACTCGTTTTGGGCGAAATTTTTTCGAAATTTTACGCATGAAAAAATGCATGAACGGTAAGTTTACCTAGGCTTCATGATTAACATGTCTTATGGCGCTCTATTGGTTTAAGAAGGAACTTCAGGTACTGTCTAAAATATTGACTCCGGCATGCTAGAATGCAGGGAAAGGGAAAGCCGGCGTTATCAATCACCTCCAGGGACTAAACTCTGGCACTGGCATAAAAGAAAAAGTCGCAATAAAGCAGTAATATTCGTATGAGGAAAAGTGGGAAAGCTGGCACGTGCTCTCGGGAGGTGTTGGCTACGGCGCGTATGCGTGCCGGCGTATAGGCAGAATTCCTAACACGTTTACCGTTAGGTATTCGGTTGCTCTCGCCTTGCTACACTCGTTTTATTGCCTTTGTATCTTTATTTTTGAACTTAACTGCGAGTTTGTACAAGAAAAAGGCGCCTCTCCATCTCTGTAGCTAGATACTGCGCGTAGAACCGGTACGCGTAGTAGTTTGTAGTGGGCGTCCGGTGCCAAGAGTGCGGCAAAAAATAAAAAAAAAGACCGACAGATGGAAGACCGGTAGGTTTATCCGCGAGTAGTGGGCTGCGCATCTCTTACGTCCTAAGTAGGAACTCTGTTTTGTGTTGGTGATGCTGCTATTCTCATTCATGATTTCGCTTCCCCCTGAGTATAAGTACAGGATACGCAAGTCTAGTGCCACGTACGGCATGCGCGGAAGTAGACAAAATATCTTAGGTACACAAAGCGAACTGACTGCTTTTTCTGAGTGCATAGATTTTGATAGCTTGAGGTGAATTTCATATCATATAGTGCATGAAAGCAGAAGACGATATTCCGCGAAAGAGTGGATTGGCAGCACGTCGGGGCAACAGCGTTTTTGTTCTGACGTATTTTATTACCATTATTATTATGAACTTTTGTATTCCCACTTTCCACCATAATGCGCATCTTTGAAAAAGAAAAAAAAAAAGGTTTACATTTCAGTGTGTGTGCATACCGGATATGTTGCTGCATTTTATTATTGTTATTTTCATCAGTCTTGACACTTTCTACCAAAGGCTGTTGTTATACGTGCTGTGAAGGCGAAATCAATGAATACTTTTTATTCTACCCGCTAATGCACTGTAATGCACCGTTACATTACCCTAATGCAACGTTAACAATTCACCACAATTCAACTTAATCCACTATTTTGCAGCCTAATTCTACCTAATTAAATTAGTCGACCTTGATCTCCTTAGTTCTCTATACAGCAATTTATGCAATATAATTCCCACTTAACCTACAACAATTCAACCTAGTTTAAAATAATGCTGCGTAATCAAATATTTCCCCATAATCCAGCTTATCCACCTTAATCTAATGACGCACACCGTTAAGAGGTCGTTTCTTATGGTTGCCAGTTTCTGATTGGTCCACGCTGCAACGATGTCACAGCCATGTTTGACCAATCTGAGGTTTTGATACATGCAT
>NC_139351.1:85107873-85135373 GCF_055883805.1 Amblyomma maculatum | reverse complement strand
TCTTTGACTGCTCTTTCTACTTTTCTTCTTTTGGCTGCTGTTTTTTTACTTTACTATTTTTTTCTCTTTTACTACTTTTTGCCTCTTTTACCCTTTACTGACTCTTTTCGATGCTGTAACGTAATAGCGATGCCTGATAAAGCTTTGCGACGCTTTTGCATGTTTTTTTGTACAATTTTGGTTTATTTTGCACAATTAGATGTCTGTGGCTGCTTGGACGCCTGCACACTATATCGACGTTTGTTGCTATTTCGACGTCGCATTGTTTTTGGCTCTAATCTTTACCTAAAAAATCTACATCCACGAACGTTTGCACATAAAGACGTTTTGTGACCCTCTGCCTCATACAGCTAGTTTAATTTCTCAATTTTCTCAGAAATTTCTTCATTCTTCGATAGGGACCGTGTGACATTCTCCGCGGACGGACACGATCCGTACACATGAACCTGTAAAGGCTTTCGTTTAAAAATGGCCGAAATGTTTGCACTATCATGCCTTAGGGCAACTGTAAGCAGAATATATGAGAATAATCAGTACAGTAAAATAAAAGCGCTAAGAGCCGTCCTGGAAGGATCGTATCTTCCAGGGCGCTCTGCGGTTGCACCGAAATACTTGCCACTTCCAAAAATGACTTGCCACTTCTTGGCCAGTAAACGTGCAGTCGTACCCACGGATCTATTTTGAACTTCTCGGTTAGTTTCAGTCTGAACAGCAGCTCTATTACAGAGATCAGGAAAGTGGACGCTGGGTATTGGAGGGCCTGTTGAAACCACGGACTTCTCCGCCTCACTTCTTCACGCGGCCATGTTTGTATTGGCTGCAGTGTGGTTCCTGATGTTTCGGCGAAGAAATATGAAGCAACTGCTTCTTTTGCTTCTAACTTCAAGTACTCGTAATGGCAGTTTTTCTCCACTTAACCCGTGTTATATACAAAACAGGGAAACATAGAAGTCTTATATTATGATACATTGAATGCAATGTCAATGCAATGCCATTGCAATGAAGTAAAATGGTGGACATCTACAAAATAGACATTCTGCTTAGATAGCATGCTCTATAAGTACAGCTTAAAAAAAAATGGCTTCGCATGAAAATGAAAAAGCTAAGCATTATATGTAAAGCGTAAATTCTAATAAAATTAAATAACAGCAAAGTACGCTTTAAAAAATGATTCCGAAATACCTATGTGAAGTAGTTGGTAAGGAATTGAGCCCAAAATATGGCTGAAATACATCCTTACAAACAGAAGTACTAAAAAAACTGCCGAGAGACTGTGATCGGAGATAATACAACCACTATACATAGACGCGTGACTTCTCGAAACAGACCTGCTCTGCAACTTGGAGAGGGGAATGCTGTAACAATATAGCCGGAAGATAGAAGCGAAAGGAATTCATTGTCGAGGTTTTCAGGCGGCGCTTTGGTATGCATAGGTAAAAAAAGATGGTGCATTATTTCCTTTATTCCCTTATGAAATACCTAATGAGTTGTTACTGCTAACTCTACGCAAGAAAAATGTATTAATAATCGGCTATGCGCCGATGTTTGTTTTCTTTAGAGAGCAGCTTAATGAGAAGTTTTAAGACTTCAAAGTTTCTCAAATCGGAAAAAGGCTGATTGAACGAGGCAGAAACCCCAGACTTTGTCCTAACCACAAATCTGGTAGTTTTTATGTGAGTTTTCATACAATAAATGAAAAGAAACGCCAGTCCTGGTCAAGGTTTAACATGCTGCAAGCAACTTGCATCGTCCCAGTGTTTCATTCTAAAGCAATTAGTTAAGGCGCTACGCCGTCAGTCGCTTTGTTCGAGAAAAGCCGGCGCCGAATGTACCGAGTGGCTTTCCATTTATTTACTGCATTGGGCTTGTTGTGAATTCTTCGGATTTGAACAAAAACAACACTAACATATTCCCGCCAAGTTCTCCCACCGAGTTATCCCTGTGAATTAAAAAGACATGAGGGAAAATTAAACGGTTGGAAAGGGTCTATCATATTCAAGACTAACAGACGTTTGCTTAACAGAGCCTTTGCTTTTTGGTTTATCTAACGGCATATAGTGACCAGTATAAACAAGTGGCGACACAAGCCTAGCGTTCTAATTTTCACGCTTGTCAACAATAGATATTTTTGTAAGGACTCGAGCGTTGACGTTAAGCGTTATAGCAAGGGAGGAAATAAGCCTTGGTGAGAAATGTCCTTCTACAATTTGCGTTACATTTATGACATATGTGGCCGACACCTATAATGGTGAATGTTCGTTTTGAGAGGTATGAACGACAGTAGGAAATCAACTGTTTAGACATTATCGGCAAGCAATATTTCCCGGTTTAAAGGTATTTTTGGAAACTTTCTATTAGTGCCGGTTATTAAACTTCCGCAACCAAAACAAATGATCAACCTTTTTTCGTACTAGGACAAGAAACACGTTCTTGCTACCATCACTGAGGTTATGTGTGAATTTAGTTATACAAAACTATAAATCTTGATTTTTCATTTCTCTATAGTGATAAACTGATTCTTCGGCTCGCCGAACTGACAAATGCGAAACATATTAGACAAAACGCTGAATGTATAAAATTTATAAAGAAAGTCGTACCAACGTCCAGGTTTTGTCACCAGAAAAAAAAAAAAAGAAAAAAAGAAAAGGTGACGTGAAAAATCAGCGCTATAACCTATATAGAAAAAGCTTCATTCGTATAGTTTAGTAGGTGACCGCTAGTTAATGTGGCGTTCGAGTCACGTAATAGAAATTTGTCTTCAGGTGCAGGGAGCTCTGCCTTTTCCCATTTATTACCCTGTCAATATGAGGCACCCCGCACACCGTCGGTACGTGTCTTCAATACAAAAAAATAAAATTTCGAGCTTTCGATCCCATCGCACTGCACATGGCGCTTATCTCCCTGTTTATGAAACGTTTACATTAACTTAATGAAATCCGTTCCTGGTCTGAGGTTCCGGCAGTCCCTTATAAGTGTCTGCGTTTCAATGCACTGTCAGCAACTCATGCATCAGTGGAATATGAAAAGCAAGCATGTTTCTGAGGGGTGCCTGCCGATTCCAACAAATTGAAAGAATGCTGCAAAACTAGTACTCCTTTGCATATACGTCAAAAGCTTTCTGCCTCCTGTGCATGGTGAAGAAAGTAGCCATGTTCATAGCCTAAAATATCAGGCTAATAACCACTATCATGGCAAATGTAAACATTCGGACAGAAGCGTAAACTACACATTTGAAAGACGAAGTACACTAATGGAACGCTAAATATCTTGCGGAATTCTGACAGACAGCTGAAAATTGTTATAAACTTTGAACATTGTTGTCCCGTATCGGTCTCTTGTTATAAAAGTTTGCGCGTATACTCAGGATGCTGACATCATCTTTTGCTGTATTTATATAAAGACCATTTATGTCAGCGTGCGAGTCCGTAATTTCGACTTCTATTGATACCCTAACACTGACTGACGCTCCATCAAAGATAAACAGTTCACAAGGCGAAAAAAAAAAAAAAGGACGAAGCATATTTCGTGAGTACTGCAAAGTGTAGTGATAAGTAGCTCCTTGAATTTCACAAGTAGCTGCCGGCGCCCCCGCCTTCTCCCTCGACAATCTCCGCGATTCATTTTAAATGCAGATTACTTCTCAAGGCAGTTAACACACCGTGAAAAAATCAAACGAACTGCACAAAAACTATAAGCTAAAGGTCAGCGACGTCACACGGGAGCCAAAGACGCGCAACCGAGCGCGGATGCTTCAAACTGAAGCGAGAGAAAACAAAACAATAAGAACTGAAACAAGAATTCTCGGGCGGAGGAGAGTTCAAGAAACCTCACCGGAAGTCGACCGGCGACCGAAGAAGCTCCTTCTTGAAATGCTAGGAACTCCTGGACGTCTGCCTCGTCGTTCACTAGTCTCGATAACGAAATAGGGTGATCCCGGTATCACGGCTTCCGAAGATGAAACGGTAGCTCTCCGAAGTCACTCATCACTTGCTCGCCGAATCACCCGAACAAACACACACGCGTCGAAACTCGAAACGATGGAATCACCGACAAACACCGTGGATGAAACACTGCACTTGAAACAGGAATGTCGCGGGATCACAACGGCGTCGGCAACAGGTTGCAGACGACGCCGAAAGTGGCTGGCAGACGACGACGCTGAAGTACCATGCTCAGTCGCAGACGACGACTACGACGACTACGCCCGGCTGCTTCGCAGACGGACGACTACGCACGCTTTGAAAACACGCAACACGAAGCAGACGACGAGGCCAGGCAGGCATGCAGGCAGGTGAGGCAGCCGCCCCTTTGGCCCTCCCTCTCAAGATGGCGGAGGGCGTTGCGGAGCGGCGCAACCGAAACCGGAAAGCTCTTAAACCGGTTCTGCCGTCGATGCAAGGTCCACGCACCGCGAAGCGGGCGGTGAGAGTGGAGAGCCCCCTACCTGGTAAGCCTGGGGAATGCCTCACTCACTCGCACACCTCCGTGCGAGCGGTGTGCGCTGAGCAGGCGGGTTTGTCGAAGGCGTCCACGGCTGCCGGCTGAAGACGACGATCAGCTGCGAGTCGTCTGCTATCTCCAAAAGCGGCCATGTTTAGAAGGACCATCCAGTGAGACCCCGAGGGATCCCCAGGCTACTGCGACACAGCGCCGAGCGCTTCCGAAGTCATCGAAGCTGCGCTAGGACACCGGATAGAACCTCGCGGCGTCGCTTCGGCTAGGGAGTGATGTAAGTACCGCGTGGCGAGTGTTTATCATGGGGGCGTGGTTTCAGGCCGCTGCTTATCGAATAGTATCGATGCAGGGGTGGTGTTTTGCTTGTGACAGGTCTGAATAATGCTGATATATGGTTATGCAAAGCTAACTTCAAGGCAATGTTGCAATTCAGAACAAAACAAGCAAACTAGCCAATATTTTTAATATCTGTGGCCTAATACGAACTATAACAAAGTGAAGATGCACCAGCCTTGTACTCACGTTAGTACCGAAAGCGGATTCGGTTAGGTTTTAGCTATGATGCATGTCCCGAAAATGAAACTGTGGTTGCGGCGGACTGTTGGCCCTAACAACGGTAACAACATCAGTAACGAGAAAGGTATCTCGCGCAACTTATTCCGAAGAACGTGGTTGCCGTGTTTGGAAGAGCGAAATAACACTGCAGCAAACCGTACACGTTATATTTAACCGATTTTAATGTAACAGGTACTGAGTCACAATATCTCGGCTCAGTGATAAGTCAAGCATTTCACTCATGTATAGAGTTTAATCCCTGCAGTGAGGAGAAATAGAGCTGAAATCACAGTTTGACAGTGGCGGTACTTGGCAGTATTATAAAAAGAAAACAGTAAACAGATCAATATAGTGTGTGGTTCAAGAGTATGGCTAACTGCGAAGAATGCAAGCATGAGAAGACGCGCAGATCTTTGCTGTCAAGAGTACCTCTGTATGATTTAATGATGGCCTCCTATGCGTATGCAATAAATGACCGCTTAGCGCTGTGCTTTTAACAAAGCTTTGATGTAATATCTATGCACAATTCAAACAGTCGATTCATAGCAACTAAAGTGAAAGCCACATATTTGCGCGCTCGTATTATTAATAGAAGCAATTCATGAGGTTAGAGAAATGCCTTTTGCAGCTGACACACGGCTACTCAGCTTGCAGTTTCGCAAATTGTGGTCAAGCCGTAACCGATCAAGGCTGTCGTTCGGTATGCAGCCTAAGCTATGGTGAGTCGTTTACAGTTGCATTATTTTTGGCTTCATAATCTGGCTAATGCAACGTGAACCGCATAGAGTGGTCATGGTTATTTTCAGGCTTAACGTATACAGTCAATACCGTGAAATACGAGCCCTCAGGCCTTAGAATTTAGTTAACAGTATAACAGATATTGGGCAGAACAGTAGGTTGGGCTTTGTGGTGATTCATTATAGGTTAACAGCGCTAATTACGTAAAGGTAACACAGAAGAGGACGACACACGAACGCTAGTTATGTCGTTCTTTTCACCTGCGTTCCCGTTACGTTGTTTGCGCTATTAACCTATAATATAGTTACTGCACACACTAAAGGGATGCATAAACATTTAGTCTAGGACAAAGCAGCATGAACTCTCCATTTTGGACGCTGAATAGGATGGCTGTTAGGCTCACTTTACTAGAGGGGCATCCTTCTCCTAAACGTAGAGAACGCCTGTAAGTTTCTGCGATGTTAGGCTTCCAGCGTGAGTGACAACCGTAAACGTCGAATGCGTAGCACATGAGACATCTTTAGAAAAGAAGTACTCGCCATGGTTGCAGAAACGTAGATGGCTTCCGGCTCGTCACAACTGGCTTCCGGGAAGAAGCCAGTGGGCGCATCCTCCGTCAAGTCACGCATTTCCGTCTTCAGCCACAAAACAACACAGTGCTACAGCGAATCAAGAATCCGTTCTGTTCGCCCTACGTTAAGAGGGTACGCGCTGCACGACTCCTGGTTTGTTCAAAACCTTCACGATTGTTGCTTGCTGCACTCAAGAAGAACCCATATATCGTCACTATACGTCGCAGAAAACACATGGGAAAACATTATTTGACCGGCGCATAAACAGGGTGTTGAGCTCTGATACTTGCCGCAGTTCATTCCTTCCGTCACCTTCATTTCTTCGTGTGCCGTCTTGTTCGGTTATTGGAACACGGGTGGATGTTGAGTGTAGAGACGTCGTCGCTACGTCACTGGTGGACGCGCTGTCCTATTGGCCCATCGAAGCACAGACGCGATAGAGCAGATGACGTCTCCGCGCAGGTGGAACTATGGCGAAGAAGCGCCGCGACCAAACATCCGTCGTCGGCTAACTCGGCCGTACACACGACACATTCGATCGCTTTCGTGACGTCAGGCCAGCCTTTGGCGCACATTGGACAACCAACTAGGAATCGGGAAAGGAGCTCCGGGTCGGAAGACATGGATGTGACTTCCTTTAAAACACCCGCTTCATCTCAGCTCTCCGTGTAGCTATGAGGAAGATACTGACGTCACTACTATAGCAGAAGCTGCTCAAATACTTCCACTTTCATTTCCTCTAGAAAGAAGAGCAAAGGTGCTCCATTTTTAGGCTGCACTCAAAAAAAGTGTTTATCGCTCTCAGAATCTCAACGGGCTAATCTTTGCCCTTTCCTGGACCCGTCGTCATTTCCTTCTTTTTCGTACATATTTACATTCGCTACCAGAGAGCGCAGCACCAAAGTTCAGCTTGCGAGTGGCTTGAGCGCGAACGCGTTGAACCGCTTATGAATTCAATCCACGCTGGATATATATATCCAGTTCCGAATTCATATATGCACCATGCACTATAACCATGGTCTGGCTGTCTCTGCATTCTTGTCGTTAGCACACGCCCACGAGTTAGCTAGAGAGGTCGGCTATATCTGACCGCGTTCAAACCACATTTAAACATATCTTCGCACAGCACGCGCAAACAGCTTCCGCGCAGAAAAACACAGACACTTTTCCTGCTTCCTAGCACGGCGCAGCAGGATTCACCGAATCGGTACCACGGGAACCACGCTCCTCGGAGTTTGCCTTACTCTTTCGAACTCAGTGGCCCCTGCCCCAGTGAGAGGGAGCATCTTGGTGCACGGAATAGGATGCAAATCAGAATCGGCGCACACACGCTGCCGAGTTTCAGATGCTCCATAGTCGTCGGCACCTCATAAAAGAATGTGCTCCAGCGGGACGACAGGTTGCTTGATCGGAAGCCGATAAGAGGCCCGGGAAGAATGTATAGGCATGCACATATATGTTTCTAGGTTGCCAAGAAATATGGCGGATGGCGTGTGAAAGCGAAGATGCGATGTGCATGTTGTGTTAGTGCGCTGGAGAATTTGAGCTCATCGGAAACATGAAGCTTCAAAGGATTTCGGGAAAGAACGAGGTCGTCTGTGTTGTCGCAGCAGCCTGCTCGCGTTCCCGTGTGCACTGCTACTTAGTTGCTGTGCGGCTACCAAGCTGGGGAGCCATTCCTCGACGTTGTTACTAAAGGAATACCTAAAAGCGCTCCCATGACCGCCAAACAGCTTGTGTGACTGCGAGCTACGTGCTGCCGAAACTACTACATCCACCTTGCGGAAACGGCGTGGGGACTAACTCCAAGGAAGTGCACCTTGGAAAACTTTGTAGACTTTAATTGGCTTGCAATCCAGAACTGCATTTTATTTTTGGAGTAACTTTCCTCTCACCATGGTGTCTCGTTTTATCAGGCGCTGGCTTGAATAAGGACAGCTACATTTTGCAAATAGCACTTCATACGCATCGCAACCTCGCTCGCCCCTCTCTTTTCTGAACGTAATTTATACCCCTGTCACACGAGCAAATTTAATGCCATTCGTATCGAATGACATTAGCATCTAATGTCATTATTCCCATGCTACACGAGAAAATTTAATGTCATTAGGTTCGAATGACATTCTTCATCGAATGAGTTTGGGGAACTCATTCGCATTCGATCGCGAACCGAATGTGTACTCTTGACGCCAGATACGCAGCAGAAACAAGTAACGCAACAACATATTCTGCGCACATTGAAATTTAAAAATTATGTTTCTAAAGTTTTGTTTTAAAACCTGTTAATATAGGTGTAAAATTATTAGCACTGCAGACTCTCGCGGAACGGCATTACTCTCGGTCACAGCAGTGGTCCAGTAATGGCAGCGACTCACGATCATTTTGGGCTCTGTGTTTCTTGGTAACCGCATCTCCCCGTATGTTTATCTCGGAACTATTTAAAGTTTTGACTGAGCGCCTCACAGTTTGGACGCCAATTGCATGCTCTACGTGTCTCCGTGCGTCTCCGCACTGAGTATCCGCGCTCCGCTGTTTTCAGCCATATTGTTTGTTTACATATTTCGGATTTCTGGGTGACTCGATACTTGGCTTGGATTTTTATGGCTAAAGTGCTACAGCACAGCCAAAAATAATGTTTTTCGCTTGAATTATCGTACAGAAATGTTTTGATCAGCTTTAAAATGTTACACAGTGATTTCAAACGCCTTTTATGCGCACTGATGCTCCTTAAGTGCAGCATTTTTTGTAGCTGATCGTAATTGCTACCATTTGCGAATGACGTTATATTTTACCGTGTAGCACCGAAAGAAACCGAATGACATTCGACGCATCGAATGACATTCGATTCGAATGACATTAAATGTGCTCGTGTGACAGAGGTATTAAACATCGTTGAAGGGATAGTGTGACTGTTTCAAACATTTTTCGCCAACCCAAGCGAAGAGCACATGTTAGAAACTTTCCTTGCAGAGTACCAAATGCCTATGTTGTAACCCCCTTTCTTGAACCATAAATAAAGAACGCCCAGGGTTTGATTTTTACGCGTACCAAGTTCAAGGATCCATTCTTAGTGCCACAACGTACTAAATCTAAATTAGGAATTGTGAAGAGACACAAGGGCAAGGATGTATGATACAGTGGAGGTCGTCTGAATAATTTAGAAAAGCCGCACGCTGACGCGTGCAGCGCGAGGGATGTCGCAGTAGAGGTCTCCTGAAATTTTGACCACCTGACATAACACAGTACACGGGCGCCTTGCGGACATGATGTCGTTTTGAAGACAGGGAGCGTTTTCAAACTAAAAATGGACGACCTGTGTTTGATAGGGTTTGATGATCTGACAATGAATTAACTGAAATTAGTTAAGCAACCTTTTTTTCTTTCATCTTAAAGAGTCTACACTGCGAAATTGAGTGCGGTCAGCATTAGAGGCGAACCATACTTTTTAAAATTTCCTTGCTCTTAACGTGGTTCGAAATGTCTAACGATAAATATATATGCATTTGAAAGCTCTTGGAGTAGGCTTTCTCGTATTGCACGAATATATAAAATGATGCCGTTACGCGTGATAATTCACAAAAATTATGTTAAGTTCTTCGAAATTATCAAATGCACTAACGAAACCTGTATTTGACATAAAAGAAAAATGAACGTCATTCTGTAACCGCGCATTGCCGAAAAACAGCGAGCTTTGAAATGATTTATTTTTTTTCCGGTCTGTATTTCAAACCACACTGACTACTCATAAATAAATTATGAGTGACAATAAAGGGCATGACGCGATAGCGTAGGCTACCACCCGAAATGCAAACCCCCCTTAATTTAACCAAGCCGTATAAATGTGTCTGCGTGGCTTAGGAGCATACGTGCCTGAATCAGCATCCAATAACACTGGATGGTTGATTCCTGTCCCACCTTCCCACCTCCAATAAGCAACTAGAGTTGGCAGCTACTCTCAACTGTCTGGTATTATGTGGTCTCGTTAAGTTGAAAACACCATAGATGAAACAGTGTTCGGCTATCTCTGGTGCCAGCGGTCACATGCCAGCGCCATGCTGCTGATTTTGCGCCCACAACGTTGGCAGCGACGCCGACACGTCCACTTTAATGCTCTCGCCTTAATATGCATACAGAGTTTACCGTGAATGTTGATGGACTTCAACTTCACAATGTCATATTGAGAACGAAAAAGTTGATTGTTTGACTTTTTGTGTTCCCGCACAGTCTGATATTGCTAAAGATATAGGGCCTACAGGCTTTGTGCCAGGTCACTGGAGTCCTGTATGACTGTAGGTGTTTGGCCTAGTTAGTTTCGCAACGTCTTGCGAGCAGCGAAAAATAATATTATTAACGAGAGAAAACCTGCTCGATTGCTTTGGCAATGGCTTAAGGAATGTACAACCAGGCGTTATGTGCTCTTTCTTAGTTTAGTGCGCCAAACATAAAACCCCTAGTCCGCGGTTTTGCCGATGTTTCTTACACCTGTTATACTTGCCCGTCATTTTAAAATAAATCGGACGAATTTTGACTGTATGTGTTCCGATTACGCGGCCGTGGGAACAGATCAGCCGTATAGTCACTGCACCATCCCGCTGTGCCATCAGCGCAGATATTTTTATTTATTACATACAAGTAGAACAGCGCTAACTTCCTTCCAGCCTTACTTAATGAGGCTGCTTAAAACCAGTCGCGCGTGGTCATACCAATATTCTGCTTTTATTCTATCTGTACAATAAAGTTCTTGAATACAGATATGCATCGAACAAATAAGGAAGCAGCCGAGCATCGTGCATGCTTACTCTCAGTTTCTATGTGAACAAATTTGAAACAGCGCCATACGCATATGCCTACACACGGAACTTGGTGTCCCGGAATATGCAGCTATGTAATTCAACGGGCCGCATTGCATAACAATCTAAAGAAGATCGCCGCGCATCATGAATCTCAGCCCCGCCGCTTGATCAGCATTCGTCCAAGGCAGAACCACTCCAGAATCAGTTGCACAGAGTACATATCTCACCTCCCCCCAATCCCCGGTATTGACCTCCTTGGTGTATTTTTTTCCCATGTCGTCGTCCTGCTTATATCCCTGAATCCCTGAACATGGATTTGCAGAGAGATTCGGCAAACCGAGAAGAAAGAGCATGTCTCTCCACAAACCCAGCCCACGACACTTACCACACAGATGCAATCTTCGCTGACTCTAACGTGACAACAACTTCGTCTGTAAGGCGGGCCACCAGAAAGTTCCTGATCACACTGGCGTTCCTGATCCGACATCAGCTGAAATGCAAGCAATCGCCGATGCGATCCTTGACTCTCACCAAACTAACACCATCACAGTGCGCACAGACAGGGAGAACGCCCTCAGTGACTTCGCCACCAACCTGCTTCCAGGACATACTCTCGCCGAGCTAAGCACCTACCTTCAGTAGCATCCAAGTCTGCATGTCCTTCTGGAATATGTCCCCAATATAGGAGGAAACGAACGGACCTATTCGCTAGAGACGCGTCTCCGAGCAACTGTGTCCTCCATGAAGTGGTTGGCAGTTTCGTGTCCTCTTTCTGGTTAACGCTTTGCGATCGCATCTCAGGTGAAGTATAGAAGTAGCTGATCAATGAGAGAGGAATGTGCGCTCACCACGTAGTCAGGGTCCACGTATTCCCAGGGCGCCGAGCGCGTGGAGCGGTGACCCAGCGAAGAGATTGTGGCGTAGTAGTTCACAGGTGGTCCCAGGTCTTCCTCTTCGTTCGTACTCACACTCATCCTGCAGTAGAAGGAAAATCTTTATAAAGAAAGTGCTGTACTGTTCTGGCTTATTTACAGATCTTGGCCAGTATGAGAGCTGACTGTAGTTGGAGTAGCTGCAAGGACGCGGCCGCATTACCACAGCTCAGTCAGTTAAGTAAAAAAGATCAGGACCATGAAGACCCCAAGAAGGGGGTGATTATACTAAAATGAAGCGAATCATATTAACTCAACCATAAGTGTATGATGAAGTTATGTGATGTTAGAAAGATAGTGAGAGACCGGAAAACGTGGCGTGATATGGTCCATAGGGTCACGAAGAGTCGGACGCGACTGAACGACTGAACTGAACTGAAGTGTATGATTGTTCTAGTCATACGCTAGCTAATGGATTATTGATGATCGGGGTTCGTCAAGCAGTGTCTGTGATGAAGGAAGAAGGTTCCAATCTATTGACTACAGTAGTCATCTGAATCCCATTGACATACACGGTGCAGGACTTGACCGTTATCCTATGGCTGCAAGGTGTTAAGGCAGAACAATACCTTTTCCAAAGCTATTATCGATGAAATCAGAGATATGGCACACTGCTGTGATGTTTTTTAGCACCTGCCGGTTCCAGGCACTGTGCACGCGAAAATTCTCGCGACCGACGACGTTATGGCTTAGCGCTACATTTTCCATACTTTGTGCTTTTCGGCGATGTGGGCACTGTATTTAGTCTGCGCTTCTTCGACTTACCTGCCACTGAGTGTAGCAGGGATTTTTAATTTTGTCTTAACAAACTACGACTATTATTACCAGGCATTCAATTCACTACTTGGGGCTTAAAAAAAATGGCATTCTTCTGAGTGGAGACTGTGTGCCCAATCAAGCTTATTCTCATGCAGAAAGCACGCACATTAGACCCCATGGGGGCTTTGTATAGAGGTCTATTTTGTTGTTTTTGAGCATATTTTGTTCAGAGGCATTCCAATAAATATGTATGGGGCAACAGGATAATAGGCTCCGGAGCTAATATGACCACCTGGGGATCTTTAACGTGCACTGACATTGCACAGCACTGCGGCTGCGTTTCGCCTCCATTGAAACGCAGATGTCGGCGGTCGGGATTGAACCTGGGTGCTCCGGCACAGTAGTGCGTCTTACCACTGCATCACCGCGGTGGGGCGTTTCTTTAAGCCTGTTTCCGTTTTTCACGGATTCTTCTTTTGTTTCGTATTTATATTTGAAGACGCAACAGCGCTGACCCTATATACGGACTTCTATTGCTCGATTAGGCCTGGCGCATGGTGTGTAAAAACGTTACTTTGGCGTCTTTGTCGCGCGAGTATTACGCATCTCTCGAACGAACTTCCCTTATTTCAGACATCAGCGTATTTCGACCACCATGCTGTGTTCATCCGATGTGTAAACTTTGGACAAAATGGTGTCAAAACCTGCGCTACTGTCTCAGCGGCGGCTGCGTTTCGTTGTAGGCGGAAAGCAAGGCGCCCGTGTGCTGTGCGCTATCAGTGCACGTTTAAGAACCCCAGGGGGTCGAAATTTCCGGAGTCCTCCACTACGGAGTCTCTCATAGCCTTAATCGCTTTGGGATGTTAAACCCCACAGACAAACAAACAGTTCTTCCTTGGATTTTCTTCATGGAGTGCATGAAACGTTTTCAAGCTAAATATATAGATACATCTACGCCCCATCGAATTCACAGCTGAGTGCTCGCGGAAGATAAGGGCATGAAAGAACGACATAAG
Source organism: Amblyomma maculatum (assembly GCF_055883805.1). Lineage (NCBI taxonomy): Eukaryota > Metazoa > Arthropoda > Arachnida > Ixodida > Ixodidae > Amblyomma > Amblyomma maculatum. The sequence goes on along the minus strand of NC_139351.1, from coordinate 85,121,553 downwards.
CAAGCTATGCGTCACACGTGATTGGAGACGTCTCACACAAGATCTTCGGGAAGTGTAAGAGCTGCAGTATACTGAGATTAACAGGGATGCATTTAGGTTGCGTGAATGTAGTACCATACCAACTCGCCCAAGCATCAGTTCTAACAAAATATAGTACATTTCAGGTTTTAATGAATTGCACTGATTTGACTGACACCATCTGAAGCCGGCACGCAAATGTATACCCTTATGTGAATGAGAAAAGATTCCTTTAGCAGACTCGAAATTGCTCTGTTGCCCTCCACTACAGCTCCTCTTTCTCTCCTTCCACTTTCACTCCCACCTTCCTCCCTCTACGGCGAGATTCAGATGTCCACAGAATAAATGTTACAGATACTGCGCCTTTGCTTCCTTTTGAGCCAATTATTTGGTTTGGTTTGTTTTGTGGGGCTTAACGTCCCAAAGCGACTCAGGCTATGAGAGACGCAGTAGTAGAGGACTCTGGAAATTTTGACTACCTGGGGTTCTTTAACGTGCACTGACATCGCACAGCACACGGGCGCCTTGCTTTTCGCCTGCAGCGAAAAGCGGCCGCCGAGGCAGGGTTTCGATTTTTGTTTCTTCATTGAAAACTTTGACATTTGAAAGTGAAATCAGAAATACAGTGCATAAAACGCGTAAGCCAGGCTTCGGCAAACACGGATTAAAATTCTCTCTGCGACACCAAAACATCAAGCAAGGTAATCCATTCTGGTGGATCAGGGAGTGCTCGGTAACACTCTCTTAGTGAAACGACACTTTCAACAAAATGCTCGCGAACAGGACGCACGACAAGATCAGCATGTTCAAATTGCATCCTCGTTTTCCATATTGAGTGCAGGCCCAGAAGCATAATCAAATCACATGGTATATCCTGTGATGTTTCTATCGGCAAGAACCTTATTCCATATAGATCGAGTGGTAACTGTTTCTTAAGCGTGCGCTGTAAAACATCCGAGTGAAATATTGGGTCCCAGCAGTCAAAAAAAACATGCTCTATTGTTTCAGGTTTTTTGCATAAAAAACAATTGGTAGTCCAGTGTACGAAGATGCCTTTGCTATGAAGCCATGTCTTAACGGGTAGCGTGTTAGTGTGCAATTTAAAGAAAAAAGTTTTGACTGAAGATATTACCGGCATTCTTTTAACTCTTTTAAGGACGTCTTGTCCGGGGCCTCTACGGTATGGCAAACGGTACAATGGCTGGGGAAGCATGATGTCAGGGAGGTCTCTATAGAGTTTCTTCTTGGTGACATTGCACAGATATTGATGAGAGAAACGCACATTTAACAACCTATAAGCAAGCATAACTTCACGCAGATATCCAGTCACGGCACCGCACATATTTTGACATGACGACACCACGAACCCTGGAAGGAGCCTGCTGAGCCTGACTTGAATCACTGTCCGGAGAAATGGATTGTTTTGGTCGCGTAGATAAATAAAGCGCGATACAACCTGGCGCATAAATAAATGCACAAGCCCTAGTCCTCCCTTCTTGGCAGGAAGGAAAAGATTGGTTCGACTTGTTCTCTCCCATGTCGAGGCCCAAATGAACACAGCAAAAACACGATGAATTTTTTGTACACTGATCCTCATGGCACCCAACACATTCATTCCATACCAGATCTTAGATACAAGGAAGAGATTGCAGATTGTGGCTCGGGAAAACATCGACAATTGCCTTCCTTGCCACGCGTCAGCCTTTTCTTTTGCAGCCAACGCTTGGTTAGCCCAATATGGCTCTGGGTCGCGATAGGCATCAAGCGGTGCACCAAGATAACGTTTTGGAACAGATGCCCAATTGAGCCGACAAAAATTGTCCGACGTGGCTTCCCAGTCTCCATGCCAAAGGCCATGACTCTTTTCCCAGTTTATCTGGGCCCCGGTGCACTCACAAAATTGTTGTACAACAGTTGTGGCATGCTGAATACTGTCTCTGTCGGAGCAAAAAATGGCGATATCATCGGCGTAAGCCAAGATTTTAACATGGGCCGCCTGCAGTCTATAACCTGTTATAAGTTGGCTATTTGCAATGGCCAAACAGAGGGACTCGAGGTAAACAGCGAACAGCAAGGGTGACAGCGGACATCCTTGCCTCACGGACGACAAAACTGTCAGGCTGCCAGTGAGTTCTCTGTTTACTATGACTCGCGTTGAGCAGTTCGTGTAGACCATTCTCACTCCCTCGGTTATAACAGTACCGACGTTCGAATGCTCCAAAACGCATAGCAGAACCTCGTGCGATACACGGTCGAACGCCTTCACCAGGTCGAGCTGCATCAAACACTCAAGAATACTCCGAGCAACATGGACATTAGTTGCTATACTTCTGCCTTTTATGCCACAAGTCTGGTGCGGCCCAACTAAAGTTGTTATCACTGACTGCAAGCGTTTGGCCAGAGCTTTCATAAAATATTTGTAGTCTACGTTGGTAAGAGGGATCGGACGATAGGACCCTACCAACAAACGTTTATCCGCATCATCACTCTGGTATGAGCACAATGTGCGAAGTTGTAAAAGACAAGGGCACTCTTTATTTCGTAAGCTTCATCCAGAGCCTTATGCAACATGCGGGCTGCCTTCGTTCTGAAAACTTTGTAAAAAGCCGCTCCTAGACCGTCAGGCCCGGGTGTTTTACCTAGGGCGAGGGCGTCGATTGCGCATTCTATTTCGCCATCAGTAGTTGGCTGCTCCAGTTGCTTCTTGACCGTTTCATCGAGACGTGGCATAAGCGAAAGGAATTTCTGGAATCCGTCTTTTGCCTCGCGTGAGCAACTAAACAGGTCCTTAAAATGATCGGCAACCACTTTCTTGATAACGGTGTTATCCGACGTGATGCGTTCCCGGTTGATAACTGGCGTATTTCTTTCTGATATGCATATCTTTTTTCGTCAGATAGCGCTCGCTTAGTTGGCGTTTCTCCTGCCCATAGCGTCTCTGATCTAGCGCGTACAATCGCCGCTTTGTAGTTTTTCGCATCCACACCTTCCAGCTGGCTTTTAACTTCCCTTATTTCTTTCGTGTAATTACCTGGCTGAATGTTTTCCATGCTTATCAAGAACTCCAGTTCTTGTTGGAGTTTTGTTTCGTTCTCTCCTTGCTGGTATGCTATGAGGCTGCTTCTTTCGATGGCTGTCATTTCAACTCGCTGTTTAAATTCCTCCCATTCGACTGCAAAACAGGGGGGCTGCATTTCAAGTAACTTTTCGAATTCATCCGTTACTGCGTTAACGAAGACCTCATCCTCCAACAGCCTCACATTTAATTTCCATAGGTCCCAGTTGAATCGAATATTCCTCTGTCTTTCCCCAAACGTTGCCATCACCAAGCAATGATCACTAATTGGACGGGCTTGACTTCGTAGGCAGTACATAAGGACACCAACTCATGTGATGCATATATTCTGTCTAGTCTCGCGTGACTTTCACGTTGGAAATGAGTGTATTGCGGACGAATTTCACCGGTCAGCACGCTTCCTATGTCCTCGAGATTGCATTCATACATTGCATTGCAGAGGTGCTAAATGCAAAGAGGCCGGGTTTCGATCCCGTGTCCTTGGGAACAGTAGTCGAGCGCCGTAACCATAGCGCCACCCCGGCGGGGCTGAGCCAATTATTATTATTAATATTATTATTTTCATTATTATACTAGTCTTCAGCTTTACTAGTACTTGTTTATTTATTTACTTTTTAATTTATTAAGGTACTATCCACATTTAGGTAGTTTGCAGCACCTGGCTTCTTTAAAAACAAATTATAGAAGGGCAATAAAAGGCGTTAAGAGTGTCCTGGAACCTTGGCCCCTTTCGTAAAGCAAGTAGCAAGACAAACTTTGAAAGCACTCATGGTTTCGGGGACAGTCTGTAGTATTCGATTTTTTTTTTTCCAGTTCATCTAGACCGGAAAAATAGAGTGACAGAAATTTCATTTCTTCATCTCGCCTTTCCAAAGGATGACAGTGTAGTTTAGAAAGTCCTCTGTTTCTTTAGTTGGTGATTCATCGCGATAGTAGTAACGCAGACAGACAGAACAGCACTGTGTTCGTCTTCCTCCCTCTGTCCATGTCTGTTTGCGCTACTACTATCCCAAAAGTGTAGTATATAGGCCATCTGTCCCTTACTCCCATTCTTCCTCTCCTTTCTTAGGCTGTGCGCGATGGGAATAAGTACCATAAAAATCAGGGCTCTAGAAATTACGTAAACAGAGAAAGGAAGAAAAATAGACAGGCTCATACCAGTCTTGCAGCCAGGTGAGCACCCTGTTGTGGTCATACTCCATGTTGGGGCCAGACGGAAGTCGTACAGACATGGTGCGTTGCGACTGAATGTCCACAAGCAGGTTGCCTCTCACGGGGACATCGACGTTCGGTTCGCACACTTTTGTCCTTAACTTTGGCTGATCATGCGTACGTTGAGTCTCTTCTAATGGCTTTAAGCTTCTTTCGAGTACTCTGCGCAAGTTCCGGCAAAGGACTCCAACTCTAAAAGCAGCTTGTTATGTCCGAACAGTTGGAAGTCGACTAACCTTTGTTTACCGTGGCTAGAAGCTTGGTACTTGAAATGTCGTTTAAAGTAAAGATGTGTACCAAAGCTTCGCCGAGCAAAATTAAGGTGGCGGACACGCTTCACAACCCGACAATGCTTTCTTTTGGTGCGGGTGCTCTTCCACGGAGAAACTGACGAGCTGTGTCTTAGGATGACTGCTTACGTCGTCTGCAACTTTTGACTTCTGCTTTTGATATTTAAAGCCCGTCTGCTGTTAGCCTGCTTGTAATCTTTCGTTGTCTGAGAGTAAAGAAGCGATTAAGGATTTCAGCCCACGCACCGACTGTCGTTACGTTCCTGCTTTCTTCCGGGTAGTCAGCTTCGTCGTCTGCTTCACCTGTGTGGCTGTCTATTCCTGTCTTGATCGCCGCTGTCGTATGCACAGCGCAAAAGAAAATAAGAGAAAATCAGTTGAGTAAAACTGTCGTCTCGAGTCTTTCTATTTTCTTGATCGTTTCCCAGCGTTCGTGCTCTCTATTCCCCTCAAGTTTCCGCATCAATAGGACGCCGTCAGTCTTGTATGTAGTTTCGCGTTTCTTCAGACGTCCCTTGATTACGTGCAGAAGAACGGTTCACCAGACTTTCATAATCCAGTCACTTCGCGCTTGAGCTGAAGCGTTGATTACCAAGGGGGCCCGGGCTTCGTGTTGCTGAAGATGGCGTCTTGGGATTAAGGATTACCAAAGACAGGATTGCCAGAAGTGCCTGCACGACAGAAAAAAAGAAAGGCATTCCAGAAACCAAATGAAAAAAAGTGAGGAAAATGGTGTGCGAAGATAAAACACAAGCAGCTACCAGCTATTGACAACAGACGTGAGGAAGGCGGAGCGCTAAATTTGGCGAGAAATTGCTACTAAATCCCACTACCCTAGGGGCAACGAGGCCGCCGGTGCCGGTATTGGATCAAGATGGGTAAGGTCGTAACACGGGATTAATCTTCTCCGGAGTGGTTCAAAGTGTTGTTTCGTAATCCTACCGGCCGGTTTTAGGTTCGATTAAGATGAGTCTATGTAGACGCATCGCGCTGCTTCAGCGGTGGGCTTGACAACAACACTGGCGTAATAATGTTGCTGATTGTAAAGCTTTCCTGTTACCCTTACGATATAGTGCCTAGAACAGTATATTCTAGGCACTATACTTACGATGCGGAATTCTTGAAGCTTCGAAGCATCTCGATCAGGTGCCACTGCAAGTCTTTCACCCCTATTTCGATGAGGACGCGCAAATTATTTCTTGACCTATATCTAGTACTTATTACCGAGTTTTGGTAAGAAAATAAAGCCTGGCTTTGACACAATACGTAGATTTTATTTGGCCGCAAATATAGAAAAAGAAATATATATTTATAAGCGAGCTGCAATGGCGTGAATTCTTCACTTCTACACTTCCCCGAGGTTTTGCCACATTGCCACTGTACCGAAAATTGCGATCATCGCAATCACAAGTTCAGAAGGGGTTTGTGCAAAAAGAAAACAAAAAGAATTACATTTAAATCTGATATGCTTTTATTTCAAGCTCGCTACAGCTTTGGTAGGTTTCTCATGTAGTGTTGCTCTGAAGCTCTTATATTATTAAAGTTTATTATTACTATTATTATCACAATTATTTCAGCGCTAACTGCGTCTATTGCGGAGGAAACAACATAAACAGCGGCACCCAAACCAAGCACTCCCCTGATGGGGCTGGGACAGGTAGGTCACCGCCGCTTGCGGCAAGGGCTTGCCTGCCACCAAACTTTTATCTGTTGTAGACCGTCTTTGCACCCGCCACACCCAACGATGGTGGGCGACGGCTGTTGTTGCGGCGCGCGTCTTTCTTTCCCTCTTCCTTTTCTTTCTTCTCTATTTTCTTTTCTGTCTGCACGAGGCAGCGGAAGTGGTTCAGCTACATAGCCAGTAGCAGGCCCGTGCATTTTCTTTTCCTTCTTCCTACAGCTACAGCCACAACAGCTACAGCAACAAAACAACAACAACAACAACAACAACAACAACAACAACAACAACAACAACAACAACAACAACAACAACAACAACAACAACAACAACAACAACAACAACAACAACAACGCCGAAACTATAACCGCTGAATTGAACTTAAAGTACACATTGTATATAGTTGTTTTCAATTTCCCTTGAGAAGTGACTGTGAGAGACAAATAACTACGATGCAAAAAGAAACAATTCAAGCGCAATTGGTTTAGAAAAACGGAGATATAATTAAACGATGTCCAAAAATAAGCATAAAATTGAAACAAAGAATGACGATACCCATATTTCTTTTTTATGAAGACTCTTGCATTGAGATACTAACTTTCGTCTTTTTGGATAGATCCCTAAAAGAGAGTCTTGGAAAACAGTGTAGGGCCATATTTCTAAATATACACTATTTCTGAACACAATCTAAGGCTGGAACTATTTCTCAGAACATATCATCGGCGTTCCTTCCTGATATTTTGCTTCTGACATGCAGCGTTTGAAGTCGAGTCACTAGGGGTTCTTTATGCCTAAATGCATAGTTCTGTTACAGAGGTGTTTGATACAGCTAGGCTATTACGTCTGCTTATTGCTTCGATGTCTTTGTTTATATTAAGGTTGCATATTAGGCGGGTGTAGTTATCCTTCTTTTTTGTTTAACTGAAAAAAAAAAAAAGCTGTGCTTGTTCGTGGTGTCAACAAACACTGGTTATTTGGATTACTTTGGCTGACTCTCTTGTTTCTGTTTAGCCAACCTCGTGCAATAATGCTTATCCATCTTTTCTATTATGACAAAAATATCACCAAATTAATAAATAAAGTAGTAGCCTTTCTTTTTCTCTCTTTCCTAGGATTGAACATATGCTCATATTATGAATGGTTTAGTTTGGTTTGTGGGGTTTAAGGTCCCAAAGCGACTCAGGCTATGAGAGACGGCGTAGTGGAGGACTCCGGGAATTTCGACCACCTGGGGTTCTTTAACGTGCACTGACATCGCACAGCACACGAACGCCTTGTTTTCGCTTCCATTGAAAAGCGGTCGCCGAAGCTGGGATTCGATCCCGCATCCTTGTGTACAGAAGACGAACGCCTTAAACACTGCACCGCCGCGGCGGGTACATTATGAATGAGGTTGTTTCAAAGCTTATAGGCTCTCAAAATATTCCATGTTTTCTAGAGTAGATGAGATATGTCGCCGCGCGTTAGAGTCGTACAGTGGGGGCAAACTCTGTATACTGACGCCAGCGGGCCATAATACGTGGCGTGTAAGCCGCATGGGCGATGAGCTTATTCAAAAAGACTTCTTGACTTCGGGTGAGGTGGATTTTTGCGTAAAAGGTAGATTTGGTGTGGCCACCGGTATACGATGCTGACTGAGGCTTTTTCTACTGGACGCTCCGAGATCGAACCCTACCGCCTGAACTACCGTTTCCTTCTAGAAATTGATGCTAACGTACAGATGATATTTGCCAAGTATGGCTCCCTTAGTGGCTTGGTTAGAGCAATGTGATTTCAGTGACGACATAAACAATAAAGATTCTGTCTACTCTCTTGGTCTTTCCAGTTGCGATGTATAGATGCGAGCGTTTACTGTGAAAAAGGCTGACCGCCGAAGAATTGACGCGTTTGAATTGTGGTGCTGAAGAAGACTCTTGAGAGTTCCTTGGACTGCCAGAAGATCACATCAGTCAATATTGTCGACCATAAATCCTGACTGCTCATTGGAGGGTCAAATGCTAAAGTTAAAGCTCAGCTACTTTGGTCATCTGATGAGAAGAGAGGAGTCGCTGGAGAAAGATTTGATGTTGGGAAAGGTTCAGGGTCGCCGGAGAAGGGGTAGGCAGCGAACGCGATGGTTAGATTGCATCCTCGAGGCACTGCAGATGAAGTTATGTGATGTTAGGAAGATAGTGAGAGACCGGAAAGCGTGGCGTGACATGGTCCATAGGGTCACGAAGAGTCGGACACGACTGAACGACTGAACTGAACTACTCCCCTTTACCCCCATCCATGACCATGAGCCTTCCAAATTCAATAAAGGACATTCAATCAATCACCATGTTTTCTCTCGGACCTTCGCGCTCGAAAGGGGCACGGCTTAAGAATATAGGCACTTTGTGAGCTCATGTGTTCGTTTGTGCACGTTCATAGTTATACTAACTTATAGTGTCCAAAAGTAATGCGTCGTGAATGAGGACCCCGACACTTTTTTTAGCTCCGTGTATTTCGCAACTGCCGAACCTTATCTGGAGTAACACTCAACCCCGTATCTAGGCCAGCATTTAATAAAAAAGAAACAGTCAATGAAGACGAATGGCTCTTTGTTCTTGTGATTGTTAGTTCGTTTTACATGCTGCCACTTGCTCCCAAGCCTCGTATGAACTTGTCTGTATTAAGCCCCGATCTAATGGCTTGAGTGCTTGTTTTGACCGCATTATTTGAAAAAGAACACGAAAGGTCAACAGGCAACTATGCGACCGTGTTGCGAATGCTAGAGACGATTGGTCAGAGCAGTCTCCTTTTTTTATCATGTTTTCACGTCCGCGCTTATTTTGACGCTTGTCTCCCGTCTACACCGAAACGAACACAGTGACAGACGCGCCGACGGACGCGTACTTTATTATTCTAGGCCAGCGCTGTATTCGCCAAAGGTGTGCAGATGCTCCCCTCCGTTTGACTGACATTTTAAAGATCCCAAAGCAGGATTAAGAAAGCGTGAAAAAGGGTCTAGCAGTCCGAACGCTCCACCGTTGCGGTCAGTCTGCTTTTAACCAAAACAGCGACGGCCAAATTCTATTGCGATATACACGAATGTCAAAAGCGAGGCTTTTACTTTTTTCTCTCTTTTCGGTTGATGCGAACGAATGGCACTGCTTTGCAACGCTCGACAGCAGCTTGCCCGGCTGTCACTTAGAGGTGACGAGCTGGCTGCGGGCGGCGCAGCGATCGATTTAGGCTTAGAGGCTCAAGAAGGAAGACTGGGCGCTTTGACGGCCGGGACGTAAAGTGGAAGCTTTTAGCTGGGTCGTCTGGAGCCACCATTATGAACCAACGCCTCGCGAATAATGCGGACGGATGCCGCAGGCAAGCAGACGAGAGAGCAGCAGACCAGAGGTCGCTGGCGACTTAATCGGAGCAGACAGCCAGAGACCGGGAGCAGACGACTCAGCAACCGCCATTATGCCAGTGACAGGTGACAGAACGTGGAACTCGACGAGCAAACACAAACAGAAGGGTCGAGAGTTTACCAGACGGCAGAGGTGGCGCCGTAATGTATACGTCAAGCCACCTTGATTGTCTTTAATCAAGTCAGCTGCTGAAAATGTTAGCAGGCGGGACAGTTAAAAAAACTCCTTGCGGACTGTGTACCTTCATCTGGGTCCGTATTCCGAGTTAAGCGCCGTTATCGAAAGTGTCGCTATCTCCCCGACCTCGAGTCATCTGATTGGTGGAAATGCCGGAATCTCACCTCTTCAGGTTCCGTAGTAGCAACACCCAGTTCTGATGTTTCGACCAATCAGATGACTAGAGGCCACGGCGACACGGAATACGGGCCCTGCTGCGAATGAACGAAGTTGCACCAGGAGAAGTGCACGGCAGGTACCTCGCAACACTTTAATGTATTGCTATCGTGAGGGAATTTGGTTTTCTTTTAATGTTTCCCGTTTGCTGACAATGTAATGAACACCTGACTTGTAGATATGTAATCATTGGGGTCGTGTTTGCTTGTTTACATGTTTTTGCTGTTACTAAACTGCTTACAATTTTGCAGTTTCCTTTGTTTGAGCTATTACACGCAATCAGTGAATGCATTGCATATAGTATGTTGTTCCAATTTTGTATGCCCACCTTCTTTGGGCTCAGATAAGACTGGCAGTATTGAAAATAAATAAATAAATTGGTTGTTACACGGCATCCACGGGGCTGCTACATTATGCATATTCCCTGGAAAAGGTAAATAAAGCTAAATTGTAGCGTTACTGATGTACTTTCCTTCTTTACGATGCCATGGTTCTTATCTAATTTATTACAATGCCAAATATAATCTATGAGATTTTTTTTTCACTGGTTATGTTTTGTTTTCTTTTGTCTTGGTGAAAGTGACCCTGACCTTATCCATCCTTCTGCCAATGATGTCTGACCTGGGGTGAGGCCTTTGCAGGAAGAATGCCATCAGCTTCTTCCATTTGCCTCTTCCCGTGGGCATGTTCTGTGTACATGATTCATGTCCGAATAAACCTATTATTATTATTATTATTATTATTATTATTATTATTATTATTATTATTATTATTATTATTATTATTATTATTATTATTATTATTATTATTATTCAATACCTGGAAGCAACCTAGCCCCCCCCCCCTTTTTCCCTAATGAATTTCTCTTGACTGTGTTCTTACTGGGGTATGTCAGCAGTTCTGTCCGCCATGTTATGACCCACTGAACCTCTCATTCCACGACAGACTGTAGAGTGATCGCGAGGTCTATGGTTGAAGTTTTCTCCCACGCCATTGATGTATAGCAAATGCTGTTGTTAAAGAGTTTTTGGTAAAAAAATATTTGTTTGTATTTCTTATTACCCGAATACAAACCTTAACATAACAAGGAATTAGGAGTGCGTTAGTCTTGATAACACCGGTCTGGTTAATTGAGTACAACATTAAAACGTTCATATGCGCTTACTGATTTCATTTCTTTGTGGAAGAATACGGCAACCTGAAAACGATGGGTTATTGTCTCCACCTCCTGGTTTCTTCTCTAAAGTTTCACTCTAGTTCAGCGGCAAAAAGTAGCTGAAGTTTGACTGATGCGTGTCCGAAACAATAATAATTCGGACGCACCGCATTTTTCCGAACCCGTGAGCAAGCGGCACGGCCGGCGAATTCCTGCTGTTTTGACGTTCAGAACAGGCGTCAAATCTCTTGACATCACCGAAACTATAAGAGAGAAAGAAACATTTAGAAGGCGACTAAGAAAAAAAAGAGTCTTTTTATAGAAGCGGGGCAGTCGACGTGACGAAAGGTCAGACAGCCGAGTAAAGACAGAACTGTCGAAAGTCGCCAGAGAGCAGAAAAGCGGGGATTGGACAGGCCCATCACGTACGAAGGAACGCTGAAATAAAGAAAATTTCAGCTTTCGAAGTCACTGATCAGCCTCTCTCTTCAAGGAGGCTGCATGGCTGGCTGCATCTCACGCGAAGAACAGTCAGCCACAAAGGACCACCATTGAAAACAAACATGGAGTTAGGCAGCACATCGCTTATGGACAAGAAAATCAGAAACAGCCTGTTCGATGACTGGTGGAGCTGTTGATAGTAGGACTATCTAGTTGGGGGCAGTGCAGATCAAAGCTGGGTAGTATGGATTATTTTGTGTGGCACCTATAGCTCAGTATACAGTATCGAAGTTGAATGGACCATTCGAAAGGCTCTGTGCCCTACAAATTTGATGCCACCCATTTGGAGCCTTCATTTTCTGGAGGCGATGCGCCAGAAGGCAAGTAAGCCACATGAACAATTAATTTCACTTTTTACAGCGTAAGCGTTATTACTCAGGGTGCAGCTTCGGATTGCGCCTCACTTTATCCCAATTACCTTGACCTTGTTAAATGTAGGTATCCACCGAGAAGCGAGACAGATGCTACATTTTTCTTTCCCCCAAAATCAGCTTAAACACACCCCCGCCGGGGTGGCACAGTGGTTACGGCGCTCGACTACTGTTCCCAAGGACGCGGGATCGAATCCCGGCCTCGGCGGCCGCTTTCCGATGAAGGCGAAAAGCAAGGTGGCCGTATGCTGTGCGATGTCAGTGCACGGTAATGAACCATAGGTGTTAAAAATTTCCGGAGTCCTCCACTACGGCATCTCTCACAGCCTGAGTCGCTTCGGGACGTTAAACCCCACAAACAAGCAAACAAACAAACAACTTAAACACAAAGTATAAAAATCCGCAAATAAAAGGCGGTGCTGAAGAAACCATCACATCTACCCTTAAGACGAAGTGTCAGCGTCCGCCTATTCAAATCGCCAAGCCGAGTACAAACTTGCTGAACCATGCAAAACCATTCTTAGCAAAGCATAGGTTCGTATAATTAGTCTAGAGCCGTGCTTAAATCCCAACCATTATTTTTTACTATAGACTGCTTTCTTATCAAGCCGGCATTGCAGATTTGATATCAAGCGTCTCTTCATGTAACATTTGAACTTGGGATCAGTGCATTACGGCGTCCGACCGCGTAAAAGCTTGACCAGTCCTGCTTAAACGCGCTTAAACGCGCGCATAACACCACCTATCGGGTCTAGCGGAACGCGTATCACCCCACAGTGAGGTGGTCGGTACTGGTTGGTTTGGCGCACAGAGGTCCAGTTTGAATTATGCCGCTAAATATGCAGTGACGTGCCGAAACACGTGCGACATTCTGTTTATTGTTCCGATCACGCTAACACCCTTTACGTAATGCTGCGATCCCCACATGCGGACGAAGAACACGTGTGAAATGGTCGATCTATGTAGTGAAAATTAGTGCCTTTTGTCTAGTGAGACAGGTGAACATTTTTCCAGCGCAAACATCACATGGTGCCGTGCAGAAATCGCTTCAGGAGCAAGAAGAACATGGCGAAACTTACTTAACGAATTATACAAAGATTTCAAACGAGGACCTCCCACGTTCAAGCAGCCGAGTCTAGAAACGAATTCTACATTAAAAAGAAGCTGCACCGGATTTAGATTTCGGTGTGTTTCCAGCTGTCGAATGATCATAGCTTGCAGTTTAAGCATACGATATATCATGACGCTAGCAGTTGAAACAATGGCGCAATTGGCGATTAAAACTGCTATTGCTGTCGGGCTTCTCCGCACTGCACTGCGACGGGTAACGGGCGCATGATGAGGTCATTAACGGTGCCGGTACGTTTTCTGCTTAGACACATTTGGTTTGAAAAAGTAAAAACAAAACTGCTGAAAGCAAAGCCCCAGAAATGTTAATTTGCACTATCAGAAAATGTACAGCAGGATGCGGACGAAGGCAACGACTATAAGAAATATTACCATCCGTGACGTCATTGTTCAGCTTCACCGCAAAGCTTCAATGCGGTGAGGAGAAGCTTGACATTTAATCGTCGATTACGCCATCAGTTTGAATGC
>NC_139351.1:84957873-85102873 GCF_055883805.1 Amblyomma maculatum | reverse complement strand
CTATGAGAGACTCCTTGTTAGAGGACTCCGGAAATTTCGACCACCTGGGGTTCTTTAACCTGCACTGACATCGCACAGCACACAGGCACCTTGCTTTTCGCCTCCTCCGAAAAGCGGCCGCCGAGGTCGGGATTCGATCCCGCATCCTTGGGAACAGTAGTTCGTAAAGAAATTAACGCTAACGGTATTCGTGGCGTTCAATAAGAGGTCGCGACACATTTGAAGCGAAAGTTTTAAAGGGCGAAAATCCGATACGTTCACTGTATAGGTACGATGAGTCGGACACCTCTTATGGGAGCCAGTTTATTTTCTCTCTTTTCTTGTGCACGGTACGACTTTATCCTGGTTTTTGGGGCAGATATCTCAGGGGCATAAAATGGGAAAGAGGAGATTGAAAGAGTCACAATATCATCTTATGAACAAATCATGCCGTTGCCAGGAAGGTGTATGATACAACCCAACAATTTTTCAATTTTTTCATCCCTTCTCTCTTTCCACTTTCACTCTCACCTCCCTCCCTTCCTTTACGGCGCGGTTCAGGTGTCCACAGAGCAAATGTGACAGATACTGTACCTTTCCTTTCCTGTTAACCAATTATTATTATTATTATTATTATTATTATTATTATTGTTATTATTATTATTATTATTATTATTATTATTATTATTATTATTATTATTATTATTATTATTATTATTATTATTATTATTATTATTATTATTATTATTATTATTCAAATGCAGACTACACGCCAGTCCGTAGGTCAATACAGCAAGACTGAGAAATGTTTCTTAAGCAAATGTGAACTGCATGCCGAATTTGTGCACCTGCGCCTTTATGACAGCACTCCTGCCATTGTGTGTGTGCGCGCGGTCGGGAGTGTGCACAAGAATACGCAATGATCACTAGAGTTGCGTTATCCTACTTTGAAAGACGAACGACTCATTTTATTTCTCCCATCGGTGAAAGAACCTTTTAGGGACCAAGGACACTTCAAGCGCTCGCTGAAAGCATTTTCACTGGTCTTTTATCACTAATTAGTTCCCAAAATGAATACTTAATTTGCCCTCTTCAAACGCACTTTTGATGCGCTCTTCGTGAAATACTTAGCCTGTCTCAAGCGCCACATTTCTTTGTACGAAATTGCCATTTCTCCCGGTATGCACAGACCCAAATAAAAGGCACTTTGACGTTAGGCCTGGTCTGAAATTTAAATGGGAGATTCTCATTCGGAACAAAAAGACGCTAATTCACTAAGTGCACAGCTAAGTGCTTCTCCATCCACCGCGTCCTCTTGCGTGGGTTTGACGAATTTTGTTTCGATAAATTTGGTCGATGCCTACAAACTCTACTTATTCAAGTTGCGTTGCACTTCGCAAATAGCGCCTGCGAGAAGACACAACATCAGTTCGCGTCGGGACATATATGTATTTCTAACCCCAAGTTAGTACATCACGTTTTTTGTTTTTTTTCGAAGGCTATGTCCATGTTGTGGTTCGCGATATAGAGACGAGCTGATGAAGCCAACAACGCTGATTGATCGTAACAGCTTCCTCTGTTCTAGTTATTCGTTCCCGACATAGAAAATCCAGACCGGGTGCTCATTGGGTAGAATTCACTCCATCCCATATTGAACGCCGCAGCCAGAGAACAATTGATGCGTTCGTACCATGCACCACGAAGCGCTAATCACAACACCTCTACGCCTTTTTTTTTCATAGCCCAAAAATTACGAAGGACTTTAGCGACTAAAGTAGTGAAAGGCGAGAACCTGAGTGCCGCATTCTGCTAAGCAACTGACACTAGTTAATAATTATTTATTTTATTAATTTAATTGTATATAATAATTAGTTATTAAGCAGATAAATAATGAAATGCTCACCTAATAAGTTAATTATTGAATTACTTGATTATTCATCATTTAGCCATCAACTAATTGATTACCAATTAAGTACTTCATTAATTCATTCATTACTTACCCGTTATTTAGTAACTGATCATTGACTGACATATCGCCATATAAGGCATGCATTCACGCATACTGTGGTGGTGCTTTTTGATTGGTTGAGACCTCTATGACGTCATCCCGCCTCGGCCAATCAGAGCCGCCGCAAAAGCGGGACACATTTTGTCCACGACAGCAAGAGCCATTAAAGGTTTTCGCCTTAAAACTAAAGCATTTGTGCCGCGAAAGATGGAAGTTATAAGTTCTATCGCGTCCAATAGAATAGAAAGGAGTTTACGAAACTGACAAGATAATTTGACTACGAGCAAAGCTTTTGCCAGCTGGCTGAAATGTTGCCAGTGCACACCGAGTGCGATTCCAGTACTCTCGACAAAAACAGTCCGCAAGCAGACGACGCAAAACACGGACAGAGACTACCGGCAATTCACCTCGCCCCAAGCTGTTTCCCATATCGACCTGTTTATTGTTTGCCTGCGCTAAACGAAGCTAAGAGAGGCCGTGCTTAAGTCAACATCTGTTTCTTTTCATTCGCTAGCTGGCTGGAATCTGCCGTGCGCAAGCATTTTCTTGCGTGCAGACATAAGTGCGCACTCAGGTGGTAAGCCTTTGCGTGTCGTCTGCACGCTTCCGCTACACACTAGGTGGCGAAGGGCTCTCGCACGTGTCATTTGCTAACGACGCGTATTGCCGGTTTCAAGAGGAGGTTCCGGTGCTGGCAGCAAATGCATACAGCAACGCAGACTGGCGTTGCACTTAAGCCCTACCTCTGTGCGCGTGTTCAAACTCTGAGGTGTTAGTAAAGAGTTTGCTTCTAGGCGTTAATAAGGATAGCAGTCTGAAAACTTTGAGTGCGGAAAGTTTGACTGAAGATGCGAACCGCTCGTTGTCCAACTAAAATTTGGCAGCGACTTAGCGAACATGGATGAAAACATGCTGTTAGACGAGCATTAGCTCAATTTTGCATGGTTTTGCCTGGTTTAACGTTTGTTTTTGGGTTATGCTCGTCGATGCCTTTTCAACGAAGTATGACTTGAGGTTGTACCGTAAAGATCAATATTTATTCATATTACTTAATTAATGGTAGTTAATGAAGACTTGCATATAGTTTGGTGCAATTATACTCAACAAAACTCTGCAGTGACATATGCCAGTGCTGTAGCGCAATGTGCGATTTCTATCATAATTAACCAAATAACTAAATAATTAGGACGTGTAACTAGTAAAGCTCAATATTTTTTTTGGCATAAGCTATCCAACAGTACAACAACTTTGTTGTTATTATAGTAGACGACGATGTTACACATGCTTTGCTGTGGCTTGACTCCAAGTTTTGACATTAATGATGAGCCGAAGGTCAAACGGGCGCAGTTCGCTGTTGCTCCACTTTTGCATTGACTAGACCTCCTACTCTGAAGCAGTCTTACACAAAAACCCTAGAATATCAACAGTTGAATAAGTGTGGGCCCTGACTAACACTCAGTTATTTGTTCAAGCGAACACTTTCTAAACTTTCTGAGGCTAGTTGATGCGAAAGAGAAAATATTTCCAGGCACAAATTTTCAGCCACGACGGAAGTAATATGCTTCAAATATCCTTTGTAATTAATAGCAAATAAACTAATAATTGGCAGAATTTGCTGATTGGTCTCTATGAATAGTTAGATATTGCAAAAAATAAGGCCATATCAGTTTTTATAAATAAAGAAAAACTTATTTTGCGTAAAGAAATCTGGCGCTTTTTTTCCACACAAACCGCAAGGCGAGCCATTTGTGCGCACAGGAATTGGAGGCGGCATGTCAATCGATGAAGCGTGTTGCATGTCTGTGGCGCCAAATTTGAACTTCTTACACCGTTGTACGCCATCTCTTTCTTGCCCCTTCCTCTAAAAAATAGGGATCACATAGTTAGCAAAAGCTGTACACTTTACTAACGTGGAGCAAGCGGCGACTCAGAAGAATGCATATTAAGTGGCACAACAGCTATGAGGTGTTCACATTGGGCGGCGAAGGAGATGCAACCCGGCGTCATCAGCGGATATCGCATTTGCAATAAGCTTCCAGCGCTACTCTATTACGGTGAGTTTCGCGCCTGTGAAAGGAAAAAAAACAACAACTGCCAGATATCTTCACACTCCAGGGCATTAGAAATTGACATTTTCTTGCTTTCAGAAAACTAACATGAGCGTTTTCTTGTCTTCTGTTTCGAACTCCCCAACTAGCACTAACCACGCAACTACATTGGACATGCATGAGTTTAGGTAATAACTAATAGCTTACGTAATTCTAAGTGCTTCTACAGCAGATTGCATCCTCGGTGGCTGGGAGTTTGTTCCTGGAAATATTCTGTATCCATTTCGATCTATTTGTGTTTAGAAAATTTGGCAAGTTCTAAACCGATACACCTGGCTCATAATCGGTACCATCAGACCTATAATCTAGATTACCGCGTCTACATTTGCACTCACGTGATTGAGAGTTACAGAAGACGCACACGCTTGCAGTGGCCTTCCTCTTAGCGATCCTTCATAAAATTTTTGTTTTTTTTCAGAGAGATTACGCACCTGGGTTCAGCACGAGAAAGCTTTAATCCGCCATTATGAAATGTTACTGGCCTGATTGTTGTGACTCTCTATTTTAGAACTTTTGAATTGTTTACAGGCCTGTACGGTTAGATTACGAGCACACGAAAGCAACGCGCTTCTAAAGGAATGTAGACAATTGGAATAGTTATAATATGGCATCTTAGGAAGCATACAGCAAGTCATCGCAGGAAAGACCTATTCACTTATGGTCCGCTAAACAGCTATCATTGCTGGATACTGCACAGATAGTCGAATTTACCCTTCGTGATGTATACTAAGCGTTGTTACATATATCTACAGTAAGAGAGTCCAGTGCATTGTATTATCTTTGTCGCTTGTAGACGTGCTCATAACCGCGAAAAGCAGGATGATTCTTTGCTCGCTTATTTATTTCGTAGCTTATGCTTAAGCAATTTTTACTACCGCTGTCGCCATCTAAGGAGAACTGGTGTCGCTCAATGCGGGAGCGTATACAGGTGCACTAGGTGCTACTGAAGCGCCTGAATGAGCAAAAAGTACTGACTTCCTTTGAACTTTCCGGCCATTTCCCTCTCCTACTGTGTCGTGAAAGAATTCGACCTCCCGTTAACTCAGGCACCATGGTCACGTATTAGCGTGAGTTTATATGCTGGAAAAGCGAGGACATCCCGGGTACAGAAATAATGTGTTTTTGTTTCTTTGTGTGTGTGTGTGTGTGTGTGCGCGCGCGCGCGCGCGCGTGTGTGTGTGTGTGTGTGTGTGTGTGTGTGTGTGTGTGTGTGTGTGTGTGTGTGTGTGTGTGTGTGTGTGTGTGTGTGTGTGTGTGTGTGTGTGTGTGTGTGTGTGTGTGTGTGTGTGTGTGCGTGCGTGCGTGCGTGCGTTTCGGCAGCGTTGGGTGCATTTGAGTGTAACAACCGAGGAAGCAACAGGTGGAGTTTTCATTGTTCCGTTCGGCAAGAACAGTGCGGCTTGCTAACATATTTGGTTACATTAGATCCGGTGGGAAAACTTCGTCAATGCGCTAGATTAGGGAATTTGTGAGATAAGTGGCAGTCCTTCAGTAGTCAGATTACTTTGTCGGAAGGTTTGGCTTCAAGCGCATGCGAATGCGGTATTTCTTCGCAGTAAATAACGCTCGCCAGGGTTGTAGTTAACAGCTTTGCATGTGTGCTATGAAAGTCGGGCATCGATTTGTCTGAGCCCTGCCGTCCTCGCTGCGGGCTCTGCAGGCCTAGCTTGAGCATTGCGTACGTCGGCAGATGCATTTATATTCCAGTTGGACTCGTTTGTTCACGAACTCGACAATAAAGCGGCGGCTGATGTTTCTTGAGCCCACGCTATTCTCACGGCTCGTGGTGTGGGTCTAGCATTTCATTCTATCATCCCATCTTAATATATTAGTTCTCTTGGATATGTTACCAAAGTCGGCCGCTAGTGTGCTTTGGCACAGTAATGGTAGATATCTCTTAAATACGCCATATTGGCGTGTATAGTACCGCAGAATTCAGACTAGGATTTTCATTAAACATACTTGTAAATATATTGGGCTTATTCTCATCGCCACTGGCACCTAATACGTTTCAAAATCTGGCTCGTGTTCATGTTCCTTATCTGGTTAGACATTGACGAAACAGCCATACATTCATTCGCAATCGCATAACCTTTTCGTAATTAGAAATTTCTGCTTCGGAAAGTGCGTAATAATCCTTAGCTGTGTTCCTTAACGTTACAAGGGCCGCGCCGTGGTCATGCAGTGCTTAGGGCGCTCTCCTACTGCGCCCAAGGATTCAGGATGGAAACTCGACCTTGAATATACTATACAAATATTGAATGCCTACTACCTACAGCCGGAACTTACAACATTAACGTGTGAAGTACTCATGGCATAGTCACCCCGACACAATTTGCATATTTTGTGTGCAAAAAATCAAAAATAATAAAAATTTAGACGTGTGGCCGACAGTGCTCTAAATAGCGCAGCTGATTACATGAGCAAGCGAACCTTTAAGAAAAGAATGTATTACTTGCGGATTACACTGTCAACGACTCATGTGGAGCATAGACAGCACGCCTGTCCGCAGTAAAACTGTGAGCTAAATAGTCGCGCCCAAACGTACGCTGTTTATATTCGTCTTGGTGGCGTTAAATTTCAACGGAGGTGAGGCACATATGCGCCGCTCGAGAAAACGACATTGCAAGGAATATCACATCCAGTCTTCTCGCATCACTTTGTTAGATTGCTCGAAAGGTCAATTCAACTTCATTCGAGATTGTTCGCTGCTATGTAAGCTTGTCATCTGGGACGTTCTGGGCCATGAATGAACTCGGCGCAGCTGGTAGTCACGGTCGTCTGCGCTTATCAAGTGCCGCCATCAAGATGATTAATTACCTTTACCGTCGGTGCAGATTTGCTCAAACGATATCTGGAACTCAATAAAACTCAGTCTTTTCCACTTACTTCTGGAGCCAGATTATGTGCAGCTCTGAATGCAGAAGTAGTCTCAAAACGCTCCAAATGCCCCACTTCTTTTGGTCGACAAGACCGCTGGTTAGGGTACCCAAAAGGAAGCTTGCACAAAGCGATTCATGCTGGGTAGTCTGCCATGCTGTCGTTGAAAGCAGATGGCACTGTCGCCTAAATGCCCAGCTGCTATTGATCGGCCTGACCACCGGTTAGGGGGCCAATAGGAAGCTTGCAGCAGAAACGATGCATGCTGTGTAGTCCGCCATGCTGTCGTTGGCAGCAGACGACACAATAGCCGCAATGCACCGCTCCTATTGGTTGGTCCAAACGTTGGTCAGGGCAACCAATAGGGAAGTTGCACGAAGTGATACGCTGGGTAGTCCGCCATGCTGTCGTTAGAAGCAGACGACACAGTCACCGCGTGTGCAACGTAGCTGAGTTTACAAGTTGCGTAGCGCTCGCAGACGATGCTGAGGCGTTGGAGTACTGTACTATGGTGGGCTGCAACAGCCAAACCCCATGCAAAACGCAGAAACTGAAGGCTGGGCAGACCGAGTACGGGTTCTTTAGAATTCCCAAAATACGCCTGCACAAGTTTGAGAAGGTAAAGGAGCTCTCTGAGCGACACCGACGAGAATGGCTCGCAGGAACCAAAATCGCAGGATCGACGCTAATCCAGGCAAGTACCAAAATGGTCATCACGGCCAGAAATTCACTCATGAACTTCCGAATCTTCCGAAGTATATTGGGATACACATAGGAGGGAGCCACAGGCTGCTTCGCTTTACACTTTTAACCTGGCGGTGGAGCTTAAGTTTCTCTAATTTTCTATCACTTCTGAGCATCATCATCATCACCATGCTGCGCACGTTCGAGAAATAGCAACTTGTAGAATCACGCCCAATGTTTTCAAGCTACATACCAGCAGTACTTGCCGTGATTGTTAGAGCTTTGCTTTCCCATTTCTGCAATGGCGATAACAAAGCGGTCTTGCTTTTTTATACACGGTGTGTTGCGGATAGGTTGGTGTCCAGTATAAAAAAATCGGGCGTGCGATACTGCACGGTTGCCTGTTTGTTCACTACCCGAGACATATTGAACTACCTCCAAGTAATCAAAATTCAAAATTCTAAGTTATCGAAATCAAAACAGCAATATCCACGGTTCTCCCCCATGCTGAAGCAGTTGCTTAAGCTCAAGCTTGAGCATATGAGCAGCGGAATGCGCAGCGCCACCTCAAACGTCCTCCTTTCTCAAAACGGTCATGTCCTAGTTCTGTTTTTATGCCACCGCAATCTACGTTATTCAACGCGTAACGAAATTACGCGACCTGCAATACCGTTTTTACTCCCAACACTTCTGATGACGAAGCAATTAGACCTAAGGACTACCGGAAATAAAGGCAGGAAACAACACTCACCAGCGAGGAGCCGCGCTGTCTGGAAACAGGTGAGCCGGCATCCACACAGGCCCAAACGCCTTTCGAGCAGCATCACATCCGAAGAGCAACCAACGCGTTTCGGCACAAGGACTAGCGCCCCCATAAGCTGCGGCAGCACCGTTAACGTTTCTTCCAAGCGGCGCATCCGAGCGCCAACTCACACCCTCACTCAAAACCTCACTCGCTCACCACCAACTCACTCACTCGCCAACTCACTCTAAGGCACCTTAAACACATTCGCACCGACTCGCATGGCGATACGCAGACGACCGGGCCGCTTAGCAGACGACTCAGAACCCCTGTATGCCCCCACATTGCAGACGACAGGCGGGCTCGCTCTAGCAGTTTCGTCGGCCTCGCTGACACACGCCGCACACGCGCGTTCTCACAAACGCACGAAGAACTAACTCAACCCCTCACAACAGCACAGACAGACGAACACGCGTCGCTGCGTTATGTATCAACTCCTGTGCTGGTACTGAGGCTAGCTTGTTTTGTTCTTGTCTTTTTTTTATCAAGAAAGGCGTAGGAGCAAAAGGCGCGGAGGCACGGAAGTACGCTCAGCGGGAGCTCCCACACAACACCGCCCGCTGTACACAGGCAGCAGCCGCCACCTTCGTCTGCTCGTTCGCAAACTTGGCCTGGAAAGCGGACGAAAGGGAAGCGAAGATTCTAGACAAATAAGCCGCGGAAAAACAGGTGCGAAAACGATAATTTACGAAAACAAAGAAAAAAGAAAGATGTATGAGTAGACTGAAAGGAAGAAAGTGGGGTGCACGAACACACCAGCGCGGAGGTTTATGTCACCCACGCCGGATAGCGCGGACTGCCGCTTCGCAGTTCGCCGGGCGTCTGCTGCACGCTCCGAGAGTAGCAGACGACAAAGTAAGCTGCGCGCGAGGGCTGCTCGAATGCCGACGCATCCGCGTACTCTGAGGCGTCCTTGCAGCCCGAGCTCGCTCGCTGTTGTCTTTTGGATGGTGCGCGTCGTGTAATCTACGGCCCGCCCCCTCTCTCATCCTGCGTCGTTTTCTTCGTTTGTTGTCGTCCAGAGAGGAGGAAGCTATGGTAGGAAGAGAGAAGCCGGTGAATATGCAAACACCGTAAGAAGCAGCAACTGCAGTAGGCGCTTGCCGGAGTGCGACGGTGGTCTCGCGGTAGCGTCTACATGGTGTCGCCAAGAGTGGTGGAGATATCGAAGAGGTACTTAGAACGGCTATCAGCCCTCTACCCGCGGTCAGCCTCTACAAGGACAGACTGTATTACGTCGGGTAAACGTCCAACTTGGTGAGTTCGATTCCTGCGTGTTAAGGTTTGATATCTTTTAGGTTGTCCGCAGGGTAGCCGGGAACACAATGGTGGGTGCATAACTATGCTGCCATAACAAGTAACAAAGTCAAAGGAGGATGAAGCACAGCTAAAGATTGACAGAGCGAACGATGAGTGATTCTCGCTGGCCATTTGTCGAATGATGCCTAAGGGTTCATTGCTACTGATTGCTACTGATTTCGTGATCACAGTGGTTCTGCACCTGTATCATGCGAACTTTCATCTGTTTGAAAGTCCCAAGTTACTGTCGTTTGTTGCCAATGTTTCCATGAAATGCTTGCCAGTTCAAACTAATACTTCCAGCACTTGTATATGGGCTTGCCGTTAGAGCAGTTACTCTACGCAATGCAAAAATAGTTGCTGACCGGAATTTGTCTAGTTTGACCTTGGTTGACCTTTGCGGAACGCAACATATCGGTCATGGGCACGGTTCTGGCAGTTAGTAGGTGGCAGGCGGCATGGACCAACAGCCATTCCTTAATGAGTTGTGCAAAGTAACTGTCCGGAGGAGCTGCCAACTGTGTTTGCTACTTTGAGTGCTCTAGGGTGCACGCGACTGTTAGGCCATCCAGGCAAGTCCGAAAGGCTTAATCGGGCTGTTCATCTGTCAGGCTGTCGCCTATGAACCGCCCCTGAATAACCTGGCAGCTTAGGACTGTGTGTCAATAAGAATGTGCGAGATATAAGAGTAATCGACTGCGTGATTGTTGACTAATCGAGCGTGAACGACAGGCACGAGAAAGAGATGCTACAAGTTGGGCCGCATACGTGATCTATTAACATTATGTAGCCATACGCTTAACGGAGAACCTTAAGTGCAGCCCCCCCCTCCCCCCCATCATTTTTAAAGCGGTACTGTCGCCGAAGTCGCTGTTAGTAATTCTCTTGCGATGGTCGAACGTTTGGCTGTCTAAACTGAGTTTCCGCTCCTAAGTTCAATACTATAGGTTAAATAAACCCTGCTGATATTTTTTCGAAGTGTCATGTTGTAACTTGGATCTGACCATTGTATGTGGCGGACTGTAGTAAAACTATATTCATATTCATACTCTTTGCTTTGTGTTGTATTATTTTTTGCGTTTCATTTGATACCGGTGTTTTTTACCCGGTACCGGTTTGTTACCGGTGTTGGGTGCTTTAAATTGACCCTGCCGCCATGACATCCCTAATCCTATAAATTTATGAGTTACTGCCGTATTTATTTTTATAATGTATTTTCGCATCATTTTCTGTATTTTGAATGAATTGAAACCGGAGCAGGCCAGGTGTAGTGCCGCTATCATATTACCGCCTTCAATATGGGTTGTGTACAAGTGTAGCTAGTGCCAAGAAAGTGAAGACTGTAAGCTTGTGAGGTAGCTTTTGCGATGATGTGTATTTTTATTATGGCATACTTTAATAAGAACAAAAACAAAGTGCCATCGGAAGTGCCTGCAGATAGCAAAATGTTCTAGTGCCCTTTTGTGAATGTGTTCAATTTTTCACTGAATTTAAATGGTAAAGAAGAAACGACGAACGCTTTAAGATACGTTTTTTGTCAACTTGGTCAAGTGCTCGTAGCCTGCGTAGCTTGTAATCGGGTATAGTCAGGCGGCGTTTAGCGGCCGATGTGAAGGAGCGTTTCTAGGCCGACCTTCCCGGCTATGCTGATGTCTTAGAAAGTTTCATGGAGGTGCCTGTAGGGACAGCGTCAATCGCTGAAAACTGCATGCATCCCCTTCCTTTCCAGAGCCTGACCACTGCGCCAGCACTCACCACCGCTATGGCGACGGACCACGTGTTGGAGTTGTCGGGCGTGCACTACACGGGCCCCGTGTCGCCTCCCACCTGCTTCCAGGCGTTCACTGGCACAGCAGTCACGGCTCCCCTCCTCAAAGACATCAGCATGGAGCTGCACGCCGGAGAGGTGATGGCTGTCCTCGGCTCCAAGGGTGAGGAGAGCACTGCGCCGCTTCAGCAGTATTCTCATTAGATTTCCTATATATGACCATCAACCCCCAACCAGCTTTGCCGAGGCATTGCTGTTGATTGGGACTGAATAGGCTAATTGATCTTGGATATAGGAACAAGCCAATCGATGCGTGTTCATGCGTTATTATGGAAATTAGTTGATGTGCCATTGTACCTGTTACCAGTTGTAGTGCTATACCTGGAAAGTAATGCCAAAAGTTGGGCGAGTTGGTTAACGTTCATGATGGAAAATAGCACAAAAAAGGTAAACGAAGGACGGAAGGAGCGCTTGTCCGTGTCGTCCTTCCGTCCTTCGTTTATTTATTTATTTACATGATACTGCAGACCTATTTGGTCCAAGCAGGATGGGCAAAAACAGTGTTAAGAAGAAATAACAAAGAAAAGGAAAAATTTTTGCGTGTCATGCACAGATACACTTCTACAAATAACCTGGAAGCATGAATTGGTACAGATGGCCATTCTGATTATGTCGCTAGCAAAAGAAAGAAAGAAAGAAAGAAGAAGAAGAAAAAAAACGAAAAAAAGAAAACGACAATAACTCTCTCAGAGGTCAAAAACATTGCAAACATCCGGACAAAAACTCTCTCAGTGGTCAAAAACATTGCCAATGGCTTCCCTGAATTTTTCACAAGTGAAAACCTCCCCAGGCAGCACATTCCAGTCCTCGATAGTTCGTGGAAAAAAGGAGAATTTATGAACGTTGGTTCTGGCGAAATGGGGAGTTAAACTATAATTGTGTGTGTGTCTTGTTTTTCGAGTGAGGGATGGTGTGACATAAAGTGTTGCCGATATTCCGAGCTTCCCATGAATTAAGGAGTGTAAAAATTCTAATCTTGTTATCTTTCGTCGGGTACATAGCTGTTTTATTTTATTCGTTTCCATAAGGAAAGATGGAGAATCAGAATTTCGATATTTGTTATAGATGAAGCGTACGGCCCGCCTTTGAACTTTTTCTACCCGCGCGATGTCTTTTTTCGTGTGAGGGTCCCACACCACGGCAGCGTACTCGAGTTTTGGCCGAATAATAGATTCATAAGCTAATTTTTTTACGCTACTTGGGGCACCTTTCAACTTGTGTCTTATAAAACCCAGATTTTTCATTACAGATGAAGTTATATGGGAAATGTGATCACTCCATGTTAGCTGGTCGTTAATTATTACGCCTAAATACTTGTATTTGTTTACTTTAGTCACATGTATATTTTTAAGGGTGTAGACAAAGTCCAGAGGCATCTTCTTTCTCGTAATACGCATAAATACAGTTTTCTCAAGGTTTAGTGACATTCCCCATTGGTTACACCAACACGCAACATCATTTAAAGCTGTATTAAGCTGTATTACCTTTTTTTTTGTGCTATTTTCCATCATGATCCCTGGAAAGGTAGCCTTTGGTTGTTGTTTTTTGTTTTGGCTTGAGGTTTAACGTTCTAAAGCGACTCAGTCTATGAGAGAAGTCGTAGTGGAGGGCTCTGCAAATTTCGACCACCTAAGGGTTTTTAACTTGCACTGACATCGCACAGCACACGGGCGTCAATCCCCCATCCTTGGGCACATGTAGTCGAGCGCCCTTACCACTGCACCACCACGGCGGGCAGGTAGCCTTTGATTCAGTGCCCCAGGCATATCATTGCTGATGTACACATCGGTTGTCTCTCGGTTGCGCTCTTGATGCATTTCATTATTCTGCTTATAGAGTGATTGCAGCTCAATTGCACTCTTTCCATTAGACTTTACTTTTCTTCAGCAAAATTGTGCATCGCCGCTGGTGCGATGCTACATATAGCGTTAGTCGTGCGACAAGTCGCGACAAATCGCTCGTCCGAGAGCGATTATCTGGACTGGGTTTGCGCGATTATTCATGGTGTGTGCACCGCTTTGCGATTAATGCAGTCATAATTCCAATGACTTTCTTCCACTTGATATGTGCGCCTTAGTGCGTGTAGCTGGAAGGATGGTG
Source organism: Amblyomma maculatum (assembly GCF_055883805.1). Taxonomy (NCBI): domain Eukaryota; kingdom Metazoa; phylum Arthropoda; class Arachnida; order Ixodida; family Ixodidae; genus Amblyomma; species Amblyomma maculatum. The sequence continues at coordinate 85,089,185 of NC_139351.1, read as the reverse complement.
GTAACTTCAATTTTCCCGGCGCAGTGGGTTGTAGAGACAGAAAATGAAGCTTGCGGCGACTTTCAGCGATATTGTAGAGTGACTGAATATAAAATATTCAGTCTGCATTATGTGGAGATCGCCTAGTCAGGTATCTAAACCAACATACGAAGAACAGGAAGTGATATTAAAGGAAATCATTCGTAGAAAAGAAACAAAATATGCAGAGGCTCTTTATCGCCAGAACTGAGAGAAAAAAAGCGAATAATGAACGAAGCTTCTATTTTTCAGTCCCAATATGTATTAAATAGACACGCAGGATGTGCAGTTAGGGGCGCCTTGCAGGTGTTTATGGAAGTTGCACTATAGCACTGTATGCACTGTAGCTGCTCTTTAGTAATGTATAGAAGTGACAGATTCTTCATAGTTGACTAAAATTTTTCGAGCTAGCGATTCTTCCTCGCAGATTGTATAAAGCGCAAAAAAAAAAAAAAATGCACGTAATTTAGGTGAAAGGAAGTTGATGCTCCAATACTGAACTGTAATTAAAGCTTATTTATCTGACCTTTCTGTAGGATAAAGGCAGCGTCAGTAGAATAAAGAAGGACTCACAAAGGTAGGGAAAACTGTGGTAACAACAAATCAAGCGGGAAGATAACATAATCAACCATCGCCCGATTAGAAACACTATTATAAATAAGCTGAATGGATTACATACTAACGCCGTGATCGTATAAGCAGGTAATATTTTTCCCGTTCGTAACTTCGCTGCGGATTCTTGTTGGCGAAGCGTGCTTGTGTTTCGAAACTCGGACGCTCATCCGCAGCCTGGGCAGAACATGTAGACTTCCTGAAACCTGCCCCATAAAATTACAGTTGTGCCCTTTTATTCTTACATTCAGGCATCTGCCGGCTTGACCTATTTTTTTGCATCCTCATGAGAAAGAAATTAAATATGCTTCTCCTTCAGCTCATCGCAAGAGGGAGCTGGCAGTGGTTTGCGAGGCAACCATGGATTTCTGCTCGCGCGCTTTCATGCGTCAGTTATATTTGTTGTTATTGAATCCTTTCTTCATACCCAATGCACGGCCAGAACAATAACCTTCAGCTGACAGTTCAGAGCTACTGTGTTATCTTTTCCTACATTCTGCTCTGTGTGTTTCTTCCCGTGTTCTTTATTTGCACTTTCATAGTTGGTCAATGTTCTTTGTCAGCCTGGTTTTTTGTATGCCTTCAGGGTCCTCGTTCTTGTTGGGAAACTCACAGCTCGGTCATAAACAATGCAGCATGAATCAAGAGAAGACATCATTCGCACATCGCTGCTCTCCAGCTAACCAACCAACCCGAAGCATGACTTCAACCACGCGTTGCCTCGCCAGCCCACACGCCAGTAACCGGCGGTCGGACGCTTTTTGTAACCTTCTGGTAACCAATTTGAGCAAGCTGAATGGTGCAATTAAAAAAAAATGTAAAACATGTAGTGGGGGGAGGGCGGACTAGGAACCCTGGGGGCTTTGACAGGAGAAGCTTCACTGCTGTGCTTAACTTAAAAAAATATCGAGTCAACCATGCCTAGCACAATGTGTGCACTGGATATTTCCGATCGAAGAGATTGTATTGTCTGATCCACGTTTACTTTTCCACGGAAAGACGGACTTCGATGTCGCTCAGTGCATTTTCAAAGCCCAAGATTTTTTTTTTATCGACCATCGTTTTACGCGGCCGTCATGAGCAGCCATCGAACTCGTGAAGCGGAGACAACGTCACTTCCAGGCGGCCTGTTTTAAAGCGGGCGAGAATAAGTTTTGTCACGAGTTGAACGCTCAGGGAGATATTTCATCGTAAAAATGCACGATATCGACCAACGTCGACGCAGCGAGGTTCCGCTTCTGCGGGGCGTTCGGAAGCTGTCTTACTTTAGTCAAGGCACGTGCAACAGACGTGAGACAGAAAGAAACGAGATGTGCCAGTAGCAGTCACGCCCCGAAACGTGGAAAGCCGGAGCGGACAGCGCCATTCTCTATGCACTCAGGCGGTAGACAGCGCTGGTAAATAGAACATGACAGGAACGAGGCAGGGATCCTAACCGTACTGGCTCCAGAGCCTCTTCAGCTTGACAGTTAGTTGCGTAACGCCTATCGACTTCAGAAAATCCGCAAGCCTAGTGGTTACAGTTTAGCGCGCAGTTTCGAGGCACTGAAATAGAGCGTTTATTTTTTAAAGATACAAGGCACCTCGAGCTATGTATGGTAATAGTGACAAACACCCTCAGCTTGAATAAATAAAGAGAAGGCGTATTACGCAACAGTATATAGGCTGGTGAGGATATATTAGTAAGAAATAAGTTTTAAGCGAGCGTTACACTGCTTTTAGTTCCCGGCGTACAGGGATGCGTTGGTTCACGTTAGCCGGCATTTCATACGCTAAATGCTTGCTACCAATTACACAGAGATGTTATTGCATATAAAAATGCATAAATATTTTTATTCATGTAGCAAAGTCACTAATGTGCCATAATAGGATCAGGGTCTGTCAGCAATGCAAGCGATTAAAACTTTAAACAATGGACTTCTTTGAAAACTAAACTTTAGTTTCCGCTTTGGTGACGAAATCACGATTCTTGAAAATCGAAAAACTAATCGCTTGATGCAGGCATCCAGATAGATGAGGGATCGGGATTTTCACTACTCAATTTCATCTTTGTCGAAAAAACCATGCAATGTGGCCAATATCGATATTTTCAGAGTACGGTAAGAGTACATATCTCACGCGGCTGGGTATATATAAGCAGGGTAGAAGTGTAGGCCAGTTGGTGAGACATAAGGAATATAAAACCGCAGCAGGCACAGGATGGAGGGTGGAGACAACACAGGGCGGTACCGGCAACTGAAAAGTTTATTGAAAAAGCAAGGGCTTTTAAAGACAGGTGACACATGTGATTTGTCGTTAAAAACCTTGTTTTTTCAATAACCGTTTCAGTTGCTTGCCAGTACCGCCCTGTGTTGTCTCCACCCTCCATCCTGTGCCTGCTGCGGTTTTATTTTCCTTATATATAAGCAAATGCGTCTACATCTACTTATACATCTCTCCGTGTATTAATGCTCGAGTGGTACGCCAATTTGTTCACTCGGGTGTATTTTTTGATTCCAGGAAATGCAGTCTATAATTTCTACCTATACGCTACGCAATGGCAGTAACAAATGGTCTAGACTGCGGTCCTGTATTTCTGCTAAGGATGTGCTTGTTGCCTAATCAATTGGAGCTAAGGGCACAAAGTATTGTGATGTGCCATTTTGCTGCTTTCCCTGAAGCGCATTGTTCTTATATGCCACACTAGATTAGCGCGCAATACGTGTGAAGAGATGTCGGTAGTGTGGGTTTGCATGATAGAGTGGAAAGTGAGTCATGTGAAGCCGACTCCTTTTAAAACAGGCATAAGAAAAACTGTTGTGTGAGTCTTGATGATAACAGAAAAATCTACAAGCATTACATACAATTCAAGAATGTGTCTTCAGCAGACCAGTAGCAGGTATAACACATATTCGGAAGCCTCAGGTGTCAGAGTTCACCGAAGTCAAACAGCCTGCGAAGCAGAGGCAGCCCAGGCCTAGTGGCTTGGGTCGAGAGCAGGATCAAATCAGCCAATAAAAAGCTAGTCTAATAGGAGGAGCAGTGCATCGCTGACAACCCCTGTCGTGTTCTGAGGATGCGTTCCTCTTACGACAGGTGCTTCTGCGCTCAAATGCTTTTCAAGCTTCCTATTCGTCTTCTGAATCGCACAGCTAAATTAACAAAGACTAAATGGCCACCGCATTTCACAGTAGTACACGTGAGCAGCAGGTTGAAAGCAGTTGTAGGTTTCTCTTCGTGAATAACATTGCACGTAAATCTGGTCGGATTGCTACTCTCACTTGTACACGGACATCAATTTCCTGCACCATACAAGGAATGGTTACGAACCGTACATTGTCAAACTGTACAAGCGTTTGCCATTTATGTCAAATTCACCTAATGAAGCTTTAATAGATAAATGTATGGTAGTATTTAGAGTACGGAGGTTCCAACCAAGTTGCCAAAGCCACAATTATGGCAGGTTTATTTAAGAAAAACGACGGGACAAAGCGAATTTACACTTGGCTTATCACATCTCGATAATGCCATCAATATAACTTCTGTACATGACAACATAGATCGCAAATGCAGAGACAGGCATTACAAAAGTTAAGAAGCGAAGTGGAGTCCACTAAATTTCGAACTGCAGTTTCAACAAATCAGAATTCTAAACCAGTGGTGAACTATAATATTTATTGTTGGAATGAAATTGTTACTTGTGTCTTGAGTACGTAGTGGCTGCATTCTTCTCAATATCATCCCAAATTCCCCATATTCTTGTTTTAGCAGTTTCTACCTTCTTTAGAGCTTTAGCTTATGGAGCATAAACATATATGCCTACATGTATTCATAACATCCATGCATTGCATTCAGAATTGCAGATGACCAACCTCTCCACGCGACGTGATCTGCCGGGTGCATGACGTTGATAGCGGATTAGAGATACGAATCACAAACGGGTTTCTGGTTAAGGCTCGTTTGCACAGCATGGCTTCCGGGTGACGACTACCATAACAGACCTTTCCCGACAATTGTCGGGAACCGAGGCGGCCTTAGTGGGCCGACCGATAATGAATCGAAGCGGTGGACGTACCAATAAGAATGTCCCGACCGAAACAGTGCGCTTGTTTCAGCCGAGAAAATAGGCTCTAGGCGAAGACAAGAAAGAGAGGTACAGGATGTGGTAACACGCCTCGGAAGATAAGAAAGTACAATCTAGCAGACAATGTCCAGAGCAGTAATTGCTTTCCTCTCTGTCATGTACCGTCCTTACGAACGAAAAAAAAAAGAATAAAAAGACAAAGCGTGAAGAAACCAATCAATGGTCCGACCACCCGTTTTGTGCAATTCGTCTCACAGGTTATTTTTGGGTTCGTATTTCTCCTAGTACTCCGAAAGTTGTCATTACGGACATTCTTTTTTTTTCTTATTTTATTGTTCTTATTTTCAGCTCATTGTGTTTTTCCTCAGACGTCCCACAAAGTTGTTCCCGTTACTGCCCGGTATTTCGCCCGCGGTTCAGGGCCCGTCGGGGACCGACACTGGCGAGATTGCGACGGTGTTCAGTCGCCCAGAAGGAAGGGAGGGGAAAGCTTACTTTTCTGTAGCCATACTATAAACGTTCTCTCGATAAAAGGTCCACGTTTCTTCGATTTTGTGTCATTCTTCTCTCGTCGGTGTACTGTTTCTCTTGAGGGAATGAAAGAAGCCTGCTAGAGAAGAATGTTCCGTGGCCTTCCCCGCGAGGTATTTTCATTGTGTCGGTGCTGTTGCGGTTGTACCGGTCGTTACTTAGTTCTCGCAAATGATTGTCTTTAATGACCAAACCCTGACACAGCATGGTTGCAAGAGAAGGCTTGCACTGTTTTGGTGGGTCGCTGTTTCTTTACGGGGCTGTACTGCGCATTTTGTTTATGAGTGGATTGATGAATCTTTGCTTGAGGTTGTCGGCCACAATAACTTGTCACCGTATTTTCCTGTCCTTTGCGTCGTTACATCGTTCTGCAAGGGCCTTGTTTGTCCCGCCTGTCCTTCGGTGGATGGTGTGATCAATGTTGCTGATTTCTTAGACAAAATTTTCATTCATTCTAATCTTCGTTGCGATATTGACAGAATGTTGTTTAATTGATATGAAATTTGAGCGCCTAAAAGGATTTGTACTTACTTACACAAATTCAAGACCGTGCGACCAATTACCATGCTCTGAAAATTAGTAATAGCTTGTACTTTTATTAAAAAAAACATATTGAATTTGTCCTAATGGCTTTCACATGAAAGTAACTCATGGCTGCCTAAGCACATAGGGTGTGGTACTTGACTGCATATTCCTATATAATCTTCTGATGAAAATGATGCTGGGTGGGTTGGTTGTGCAAAATTAAAAAAGAAAACAACTGAGCTCTACAAGGAGAGGAAAAAAAAAGACGTACGCCTGTGGAAGTTTCTCTTCGGTCTTTCCATTCCTGTGGGGCCTAAGCCTATTCTATTCATTCGAACGTCTTTCGCTGGCAGTATGAACTTCTTTCGCTCTTTCCCCGCTCGCAGGCAGCGGCAAGAAGGCGCTGCTGGAGGTGGTTGCCAGGCGGGCCATGGGTCCGACCAGGGGCCAGATCCTGCTCAACGACGTGCCGCTTACACTGCGCCTCTTCCAGGAGCAGTGCGGCTACGTGGCACGCCGCTGTGCCCTGGTGCCAGGGGTCACCGTCAGACAGACGCTGCACTTCGCCGCGAAGCTCACTGTTGCCTCCAAGGTGTCCGGCTCCGTCAAGCGAGGAAGGGTACGCACTCTTTTTGACTCAGTTCGTCGAAGTCGTTGCCTGTTTCCTTGTCCCTAAGCACCTAAATACATTACTAAAGCTTTCAGATGCCGCTTCATCGTACTGGACCTAAATATCTTTTGCCTACAAATACTCTAAGCTGAACTAAAGATTGGAGGTGCTCGATTGAAGGGAGTAATGCAAAATGCTCATTTCCTGTCGGTAGGTGAAAATTCTTCTTTGGAGCGATGCAGTGGTTGCAAATTCCAAGAATGAAACTGTGCGATTCATCAAACAGCCTCAAAAACTCTGTCACAGATGACGAACCAGACTATCGGTCGGGCCCCCTCAACTTGCCAGTTACGAAAATTAAAAACAAAAAGTGAATTACTGCGTGGAAAACTACTGAAGCACACTATTACTTGGAAACAAATTGTGCTTGAACAGGCTCTTGATGTTTGTAGCAGTATTTCTTTACACTTTCATTTCAATGCTGCTTGTATTCATTACATACCAGGAGGCGCCGATTTGCGCTTGCATTACGGCTGGAAGATTGGTGGCTTAAAAGCAGAGAAGTGACATAATGTTAGTAATGTAGGAGCAAAATTTAATAAATAGAATGATGGTTTAGTTAACCATTCTAAATCAATAATTAAGATATATGGAGAAAAATGAGCATGATAGCTACTGCTACCACCCCGTTTCAAAGGGGATGCTCCTATATTCCATCCATCCATTACTTCGCGTCATCCGAACTCGAGTCGATTGATGGGTGCTTCTTACTGCCTACGTCCCGTACTGTGTGCCGTCCAAGACGTTGCCGATGCTATTTGCGCACCATCGCTTTGGTGACAATTCCGTGCCGACGACACATTATAAAGTTCATGCACTCGATCTTTAAATGACCTATTAAGCGACAACATGCACAGTGCCGTCTCGCCGCTAAACGAGGTTGTGGCGACAATGACCATGACGTCATTACCACACTCGCATTGCTGATGATGCGATTAGGATCAAGGCTACTGACTTAGCTGCTCATTGTTGCGTGTCTTTCTTCGCCTCTCCGCCAATGTAGTACGTTACATTAGACGGGGGTCGACTTTTTGCCATCGAATTTTGAAGAGAAAATATATTCCAGTTTTACAGCAAGGAAATTAATTATCTTCGCATTGCATATCTTATTACTCTTTGAACCGTGCCTGCCGATGAAGCCTTGAGTGAAGCGATATTTTTACGTTTAAAAAGCCTTTCGAAGCACCTGACGTTGCTGAAGATCAAGATACAAAGCTTCATCAATATTAAAAACATTTTATGTTCTCTTTGGCTAACGTATCAAAACGGCGCAGTTGTGACATGAACAGGGCTGAGTTCGTCTGAAATAAAGTATATCCTACGGCGCAGTGCCCAACATACAAAGTCCGGAGTTCGCTATGTTTCCAATGTTGTATTTCACGCATGGAATGGTTATACGCCTGATTATTCGAAGAAAACAACAAAAATGAAACACTTTTTCTTTTTTTTTTAACACGCTCAATTTCCTTTATGCCTTGAGGCAATAAGCGACGTCATCGAGGAAAAAGATACGCCAATATCAATGTCAATATTAACTTCAGTGCGTGCACATTAATAAAAAGTAAGAGTCTAAGCCCGCTCTCGAAAGCTACATCGGCCCTCCTTCAGTGGCACATTCAGATTCACGTGGGCCAAGAAGGAAGTTATTACTCATTAACATCCGCACGAGCGCGTTCCTTCCACATAGAAATCAAAACTGCGCCGCTTTTTAGGGCCTTCGCTATAGAAGGCAGATGCTCCTTGGTCACTGACCATGACTAACTACTCTTCAACCTGGAATATTAAAAACAAAAGCCTATGGACTTTTTTTGCAGAAATGTGACGGCACTCATGCGAGCCTGATGAGGAGATTCTTGCCTTTTTTGAAATTTACTCTTAGTATCCGCCTTTCTTTAACCCAGACTATCATCGCAAATACAGACACCAGAGCAGCCGCCTATTTTCGTTTTATACAGCCTTATTTTTTCTCGCCCAGACCAACCATAAATGAACTAAAATGATCGTTTGGTTTGGTATGGTAGGAATTAACGCTCCATAGCGACTAAGGCTCAGAGAGACGCCGTGGCGGAGGGTTCCGCAAATTTTGACTACCTGGGCTTTTTTAACGTGAATTTACATCACACAGCTCACGGGCACCTGCTGCTTTTCTCCGTAGCAAAGGGGCCACAGCAGCCGGCATATGATCTCGCTTCCTTGCGTTCAAGAATGAAGTGCTCTACCCAGCGGCGGGAATGAGAATACAACAATGGTGTTCTCAACATTATCTCTCCCGCACTAGTGGTTGTGGCTGTGAGGATGTGATGTACAGACAAACGACCCTCCTGATCGGGAAGATGGTTTCCAGTCCTGGGCCTTTCTTGGCAGCAAGAATTACGAGGTGACAGCGAGTGACTCGTTGTTGAATATTAGATTTGGTGCAGTGCAGGGGCTCATCGGCGCGTGATTCCTGTTGACGTCGTCGATCATAAACAGGAGCTCAACGAACCGGCATTCCTACACTTTCGCAATCGCCGGTTACGAAGGGGTGCGTTATATATGGACGAGATTTTGTAGAGGGTGCGTCAGAGCTATGTCTAGAAGTTATCATTTATTTACCCGTGTAAGCCAGAAACCTCTTCGGTCTCTTTATCACTATGGAAGGCACGCACGCACGCACGCATGCACACATGCACACATGCACACACACGCACGCACACACGCGCGCGCGCTAAAGGTACGTCTACTGGGGTGACTAGCTCCATAGTAATGTGAAGAATGAAGACAGTCTCTACAATTATTGAACAGTCAGCTTTTAAGCCTTGCAATGCCCATGCCCATTGCTGTTGCGCGTACATTACTGCGCGACTGCATCTTTAGCATTGATTTTAAGTGACGTACGTGGTCAAGAAGACTGGCGGCTCTTATCTTCATGAAGACAAGACATACTGCTTCTGGCACGCCGAAGTTTCCAGGATTTTTTGTGTCGATTGACGAACATTTTCACTGGCTTCACTTCCTTGATAGTTTAGGGCCGTAAGCATGGGAATGAGAAGCGGAGTAAGAACACATTAAAGACACGTTTAGGCTGTTGCCCTGCACGGAAATCTAGTACTCTCGACCTGTACTCTGAAATATTAACTTCAATGACACTCAAAAATGAGGAAGTTTCTATGCTGGTATCTGTAATGGAACAATTACATGAAGTAAGTGAGTTGCGTACCGTGATCGGTGACGTTCCCACTTATGTGGTCGGTCCACCGTAGCGTCAAGCCTTGCCTATAGTGAAATACATGTAATGGCCTCAAAATCGCGATCTGAACATAAGGTGTTCGCCATAGCACGTTGTGCGCATTATTTTCGCGGTGGCAAAGTGTTCCTCTTTCGGGAATGACATTAATCTGTTCAATCGTTTTCTAGTGACGCTCTTCACGTGTTTTGTGTTCAGGTGAAGCAGGTGATGGCAGACCTGGCTCTTAACCAAGTGGGTAACAAGGAAGTCAGCAGCCTCTCCATAAACGAGTACCGTCGACTCAGCATTGCTATCGAGCTCGTCAGAGACCCAGGTTAGTACACGGACGAGTTTTCACACAGTGCTCCTAACATCGCCTTTCAAGTGCTTAAAATAGCACTGCACAAATAAAATGCCAAAAAGTGTCTTTTTGTATTGCGAAAGCAATATTACGACAGCCAAAACGAAACCTTGGGTGGCCGCAGCTACGCCGTGAAGAGCCAGCTACGCTGTGGAGAGGCATAGCTACGGTCTCCTCATAAAAAAATCAGCCTGCCATGATATATGAATTCACGTTACCCCTATGCCACGGGCAGAAGCTGCCAACTCGGGTCGATCCTTTCATATTGATATTTCATATCAGAATCAGCCTGCCTGAACCGTTTGCATTCTCGTTACCCCTACGACACGCAGGCACGTCCATACGGCTTGGTTGAAGCGTGACTTTATATGTGGGCTAGAAGCTTACGCTCTCACGTCATCCGTTTAAAGGACGAGCTTAAGTGTCCCCAATAATGTAGCACCTTACACTCATAGGGGATGATAGGGGAATAATGTAGCAGGCAGAAGATGCTTCCGCCGTTGCTTTCGCAATTCAACTAGGTTTAACCACAGCTAAACCACAAATAATCTTTTTGTCCTGTGCTGATTCACTCTGTTGGCTATGCATACTGCTGACATAGGCTCTAGAAATGCTTCAACTCACTCAGAAGGAAGCTTCAGTTTAGTACGTTCTTCTCTACATCTCCAGATTAGCTGAATAATGGAACAATAGATGTATGACTCTCTTGCCTTCTCCCATTGCTCTTATTTGCACAGCCTCTGAGTTCTGTCAGTAACCAAAGAGCCGAAGGTATATGACAGGGCGCGAAAGAATACGAATTTGTCTGCACTTAGTGTACCAGATAATAAGGCCTACAGTTTCGCGTAGATTCGGAAGCTCTTCGCTTGCGTTTGAACGGCATGCTAATGACGCCTTGTAGCCGTATCATAGAGAGCACGACCAAGAATTCCAGTCGACACCATTGCTGGCTTAAGCTTATCTAGCACCTTCTGTGCAGACGGAATTATCACTTCAAACATACATCCTGCCATAGTGTAGATGCTATGACTCTAAGCAGTGTGAAAACTAGTTTTTCCTCTTAAAAAGTACGATTCCGCTCGTAATCTATTCTTCTTAAAGTTTTTTGCTGAAGGGAACCATTTTGTAGCACGCAATCATAACAGCAAAGTTGAATGTTTCTCTATATTATTTCATATTTCTCGATGGGCCTAACCTTTTACCGCACGCCTCACCGCAGTTCTTGTGGTTCTCGACGAGCCGACGGCTGACCTTGACCCGCTGAACACGTACTTCGTCGTCTCCATCCTGGCCAACCACGCCAAGAAGTACAACCGGCTGGTGCTGCTCACAATGTCCAAGCCTCGCTCGGACATCTTTCCTTTCTTGGACCGCGTGGCTTACCTCTGTCTTGGAGAGATGGTCTACACAGGTAAAAGCGCCGCAGATTCCCAACGCAAGGGCGTGTATACAGTTGTATCATAGCCGACAAAAGTTCTTGGACTAGATGCGGGGAAGGAGGACTCAGTATACACCAGACGTGCGGCCTAATATCATTGCAGTGCTGCGTTCATATGAACACCACTAACTTGCACGAAGTTAATGAGGCATGTGCGGCCTCAGGCAGGACCTTTAGTTTGCGCTTTGGTTCTGAGCCATTCAGTGCTGGGCTTATGATACCCCAAATATCAAAAAGTCATGGAAAGTGATGGAGCCGGTCCTCGTCACTTAACAGATACCTAGAACTTCAGGGATACATTAAGGGTTCTGTTACACAGCTAAGAAAGAGAGTTAGCATCCGCTGTCACAAAGGAAATAATAAAAATGATTTTGTCTCAGTCTGAAGCATTAAATAAACGTGGAGATAATTGACTATAAAGTAGAAGAAAAAACAACCACATGCCACTGGAGTCGGCATGTTAGAGGCCGTGGGTTCGGATTGGCCGAACATGGTTGTTTTTATTGTATCATCTCGTGAATTATGTGCATGTTAATTAATACTTCACACTTAAAATTTAACGAAGCTCTTAGTTTTCCCCTGCGTTTGCTTGCCCATGACAGGGTTGAAACACAGAACCACGTAGCCCCAAGAAATTTGACTGATGATGTAGCGTCAAGGGCGTTTGGCGAACTGGGTGCTCTGGTGCTATTTATGGTGGCCCGGAGCAACTGCCCCGATGCTTCAGACGAAATCCTCACAATATATAATCAAGGAGATATTAATCGCTCGCAGCGATTGAAAATTAGTGAAAATGGTCCTTTAATATTCATTTCACAAACCCCAAGAAGTCTGGACATATGCCCCTATTTCGCGTGGTGCGTAACACTCAAAAGGACCACTGGAATGTCGAATATTTGATGTGCACGCTTATTTTTTTTAGGGTCGTCAGAAAGAATCGGCGTTAGTGTAGCAAGGTCATATAATGCGGCGAGAAAAAAAAAAAAAAACAGTGCTCCATGAGTATCACAGCGTTCTACGGGAATTTTGCGGGATGGTAGAGTTTTCGTAAAATTGGAAGTTTAAATTATTCTCCTTGCGCACTTTTCTCAGTTACTGTGTGTCTATAAATGTTTGGAATGACTGGGCTAGAATTTTATTTTACACAAATAAACCTAACTCTATGACGCAGTTGACAAAAACATGTCTTTGGAGAGCTGCATTGTCGCCAAATTCAGGCAACAATTTGGAGAGAGTTAAATTGCGAGTAGTATGGTATTCTGTATGTTAGTATCGCCGAAGAAGACGAAGAAACACGCTACTTATGAATTCCTACTTCTTGCATCTAATAGATTCCGCTGTCTATTGCAATCACGAAATTCAAAGCATAAACGGATCACCTACCATACGTCCCATGAATACCAATTTTATCTGTTGTTCCGTCACCTAAGACAGGAGAAAAAGTTCACTGGCCCAAAGGTCTGTACTGCTTCCTTCGCCTTCTTTTCTTTGGTCTGTTTTTTCGTTACAGAACCATCGTTAGTGGTAGTCTTCAGATAGATAGCCCTAGGAAATCGAGACAGCTAATTGAAGTTTCACCCTATACGAATGGACCATGAAGGTGCCAAGTCATCCTGTTTCTGTTCTGTTTCTACTTGTGTTTTCGTCGCAGATATCTCATTTTGAATGGACAATCAGCCTCTCCCGGGAGTTCGGAACCCCTATTATTTTCACTCGCCGCCGGCAAAGCTGAAATCGAACTCGCCATTTACGAATGGCTGACTGCTTCCTTGGTGGGGCATGCATCGGGTACCGTGTTCAACATTAGAGCCATACCAGATGGGGAAGAAATGGAAACAAAGGAAATATCTATGAGACGTGTATGAGCAAATGAAACAACAGCGTACAGGGAACGGCACTCTGGCATATGCCATGGCGCCTTCGGAAAACACAGCACTGCTTTCAGAGAGGTCGGCTCGATGCTTAGTAGTCGTTTACCCAGGCACCCGCTGGTCGTTAATGTCTCAGTGCTGCCATGGAGGACGTTAGTCCTGAGCCGCACCGGTGACTGTGTTGCGTTGTTTGGTGTCTCATTACTGCCGAATACTCTACAAGCAAGGCTGTATATAACATCAAAGCGAAATCTGCAGCGCGTAGGAAGGCAGCGGCTTTTCTGTTCGAATTGTGTGCCTGTATATGTTTCTAGGCTTTAAATTAAAGCTCATAGTTTGTCTATAACGACACGTAGACGCACTTCTTTACATGATATCAATGCTTCTCGGATTCATAACAGCTCCTACTCTTTGTGGCCATGCAGGCTACACTCGGACTATGCTCGAGTACTTCCGCAACATTGGATTTCCCTGCCCCGAGCTGGAGAACCCGCTCATGTACTACCGTGAGTATGACGAAGAAATGTTGAAAAAAAAAAAATAAAATGGCTCACCTTCAGTTAATGAAAACCTTCGCAGCTTCCCTCTGATCTCTTATCAACTTATTAGGGCATGCCGCTTCGAATTTAAAGAAGGCGATGACAAGCCAAAGAACGATTCGACACGACAGATGCTGTGAGATGCGCATTATGGGTTCGAGCGACGAGTGTGCGGAATCCGCATCGTTCCATGCACTTGCCGCTTAGCAATATTCACTTCCAAAAAGATGACAAAAATTTTTTAAGAGGACATGGAACCACAAACGTCAACTTAAGCAGCTTTTTGTTTGCCCAGACTGGTTTTTGTAACTTCAAAAATCCCACAATGACACACTTGGCTCGTGAATTGTTTACGCTTTGCGAGTTGGGCAGCAAGGTCGCATAACGTGTTGACACGAGTGTGCAATTCTGAATCCGGCATAACGTGTTGACACGAGCGTGCAATTTTGAATCCGTCATCTTCTAAATAGCCTTTCTTCGCTCCGTGCTGATTTAACCCCGAAGCTTTCGACAATCTTAACGTACAGGATGTAGGGCAAAAATCAACGCGGGCTGGATTGTTTAGTGTTGTTTTAGTCGCTCAACGTTCCGGATTTCGAACATTTATTGCATACAACTGCATAATTTCATATAGAAGGTAATTAACAAAGACTTGCCTGGGGTTTATAATTTAGGCCAATAAGTGTTCGAGTTCGCAAAATAACGTAATTATTTGAATGTATGTCATCCGTTTAGCGAAGGAGTGCAGGAGATGTACGCGAACTACCCCTCAATTTCACATCTGAAATATTAAAGCTGCGAAACCAACGGAAGTGCATAAAAAGATTTCTTATTGCCTTCTCTATTTACACTCTTGTCATAACATCATTCTATAGATAATTATGGGATTTATGTGGCTGTAAAAATGATGGGTGGGTTGTATGGTTAGTCATCGTAGGTTCCGTTGAGCCTGTGCGTAAAAATGCTGACGTTCCTGTCCCGAAATATTGCACATTATATCATTTTTAAAGGAGTATATTCTAGCTAGTTGCTTTCCCGCGCACGGCTTAAAGAGACGCCACGCTCTATCAATACAGTGTCCAAGCGTCACCTGGACACGAGTTGCAAAACCTGAACTAGTTGAAGTATGCAGAATGCACTTGAAAGGTGCTTTGCCGGAAATCTTTGTATCTCATAGCAGAATGGCACCGCCTTTGGGACTCTTGAGGTAATAGAAGAAATACACCCAGTACGTAAGTGGCCTGTCTGCGAAGTTCTTTTTTTTTTTTTGGCTGGATAGTGGACTTGACAGGCTTTAAGTGATGTGATGAGAACGAAATAGTGAGGTAAGTGAGTACTGGCACCCATTCACTTATCTCAGTTATCACTACCATCCAACATCTTCGTCACCGCACCAGCCATCTAAGTGATCATTAAATCGTAGTTCATCATCCGCCACCATAATAATAATAATAATAATAATAATAATAATAATAATAATAATAATAATAATAATAATAATAATAATAATAATAATAATAATAATAATAATAATAATAATAATAATAATAATAATAATAATAATAATAATAATAATAATAATAATAATCATCATCTTCGTGATCTTCGACGTATTTTATCACAGCAAGTTCAAGCGAAATGCTTTCAGCAAACAAGGTTGCGCACAAGTGAAAACGGATCGGGCCGTACAAGTATTTTCCCTACCTCTTAGGCCGAAGGAAGGAGGGGTGAGGTTGAGGGTGTCTAGGGGTTACTTGTAAAACGTCTTGCTCAGCAGCTTTTTGGTGCGCCGCCTCTGAATGTAGAAATACGGGCGACCCGGTTTCACAGAATCCTCTCTAGAGGTCTCAACATTTCCCGCGAGGGCCCTAATTCCACCATTCGACTTTCCCGTTCTCTCCTTTTAGTTTGCATCGTGGCTTGAAACGCCAGGCGTCAGGAAACCAATCGCGAACTAAGGGAAACGGATGCAAGAGGGAAAAGACAGATCGCCCGAGGGACCACTCAGCTTCGGCCATGCGGCGATGTTTCTCGGAGGGGAGGTAAAACGGCCGTTCGTTAACCAAAAAACAAAAAAAAAAAAAGGGCGAGGGGGAATTTGGGTTTCTTTAAAACGTCTCGCTTAGACTGGAACGGCGCCGGTGAGAGGCGGCTCCTGGAATGCCGGGGAACGAAGGAGGGAGCAAAGAGGAGTGAAAGAAGAGAAACAAAAATTGACGCCAGAAGTGTGTCGAACGGCGGTGAGGAAACCACCATCGAATGGACGATAAATCGTCGAAACTGCCGGCGGGAAAACTGCCGCGTTCCCTTCGGCGTCGAAGAGTAACGCCGGTGAGGGTGCACTTTTGCACTCTTCTCGCGCAACTTTGTATTGGAAATTGGAAGGGCCGTTTTTGTGCCGCTTGCGTTGATGGGGTGCTTTTTGTTTTTGCATGATTTTATGGGAAGCGCCCAGGTCTGTGCTGGAAGAATAGGAGTTTTGAAACAATGGAGGACATTAGTCTTGCACCTTGACGGATTCGCTGATCGATTTTTCACGTGCAAAGGTAACGATTTGTACCATGCAGGACTCGTGCGGAAGTGGAATGTTCTGTGTTTGGTGGGCCCACGCGTCGTGGACTCACCAAATCTACGTGTGCTGAATCGGGAAATAAGTTCAGTGGAATTAGAATCTGCGCAATCCGGAAATGACAGGAAAAGGACAGATCGGGTTGGTTCATATTTACATGGTCAGGTATGACCGAATAAAAAAAAAATGTGGCACAAGACAGAAATGTTGAAGTGTTCGCCTCTTCGATGTTCCTGCCTTACTCCGCTGTTTTTCTTTTCGTTAAAACTCAAATACAGCTGCCCTGGAGAGATTCTAACCTGCAACGACTAGCTTAGCAGCGATCATTGTATACAGTAATCCATTACGGGGGTTATTTGGCATGCCGTAGGCTCACTGATGCTTCTTCACAAGAGACAACTATAGCATGACTAACATAGTCGAAGTGTTACTGTCGCTGCATATGAACGGCACTATAGTGAACATACATCCAATCTCTCAGGCTGTGTCATGGAAATTACCGCTCCCGACAGCTTTCTCCATAGAATTTCCTCTTGCTAGGACCAGAAGAATTTCAATAATTGTTGACGTTATTCTCGTCCTTCGCATATGGCTTCGCATTTCAGGAGACGAAAAATTCGTTTAGAAGACTCTCCCACGAAACTGCCCCGGGCTTATAGCATAGCTCTACGCACATCTATATTTGCAGTTTGAACCGTTCAGATTGAACTATTCTTCGTAATCAGTTTTATTTCAGGTAAAGTGCTTTAATTTGCTCTAACATCAGGGTATACCTGCTACAGAGTTGCGAGAGATGGTGGCGGGATAATTTCAAAATATGGCAGTGAAACTCAGGATGATTGTAAATTAGAGAGGAGGAGTAATTTATTCAAGACCATTTTGTTTTTTCAAAGTACGTGGATAGTGGAAAGCGGATAGGCGTAGAGCGTGTCGCGTGGTGAACAAGATTCGGGGGACAATGACAGGACATCTTTGTGTTAATATTGAAATCCGTGGACTATACAGAAGTTCAGACGGACGCCCACTCGAATAAAATTTTTCGCTAGCAGTTGAAGGCCGCCGTGGTGAAGGGAGGGAGAGGGGGGGGGAGTGTAATATTCTACGGTGGTGCCAGAAACAAGTGCGTGCAAAGAACAATAAAAACAGTGCTTCGTAGCGAATTCTACCTAGAGTGTCCATGAATGACCATGTCGTTCGTCTGTCAAGCCATCCTATTGTGTTCCATGAACAGTCTTTGTTAAAAGAATACGGGCCAAGAGCCTCGCTTCTAAGCAATGTAACACGCTGTTGGCAGCAATACTGGAATATGAATGCAGGCTAGAGGAGAACGAGGGCGAGATTTGTCATCTACAAGATCTCGAACGCTAGAGTTGCTCTACGAGCTTTGTTACTGGGCTTAGAACAAAATCATTGGGCCGTATACTTTTGACAAGGGCTGTACGTTCTTTAGATGAGCCTCGCTCGATTATAGGCACCAGCATGACAGTTTTAAGGACCGAAATTTTTAGGATGTAACAAAAACGCCCGTATATGAAAGGGGATTGGTTTGTGAAACTCGTTTGTGTAAACTCTAGAAAAGAATTTTTTCAACCACTTTTTGATTAGTTAGTCGGCTAGTTTATATGCGTCTGCGTGCTTGAGATCACGTTCACTGAGTGCTATTTTAATTGCATGTCCGCAAATGTAATGAGCAAAAAAAATAAAAAAAAAAAACAGCTGCACTAATTATATCCTAAACGGGTCCACTTGCGTTTGCACAAGCAAATGCGTTAGGGCACAATTTTTGACCATCTCTGTCAAAACTCAGCCGTTTGTCCTAGCCCGTTTCGCGTTCTCAGGAGACATGCAGAAGAGGATAACGATTGCGTACGCTTAGTTTGGTTTGGGGTTTCACTTCTCAAAGTGACTCAGGCTATGAGAGACGCCGTATTGGAGGGCTCCGGAAATTTCAACCACCTTAGAATATTTCACATGCACTGACATCGCACAGCACTCGGATGCCTCTCGATATCGCCTCTATCGAAACGCTGCCGCCGTTTACGTCACGAAGCTCGTCCTAGCATCCGATGAAGGTTGGCGACTACAAGCACCGCCGCTCCGGTGCCGGCTCTTTCCTTTCATGCTCAGGGCAGCCTGGTTAGCTTTGGTAAAGACGCTACCTTTTGTCGACGTCAGTGTCAGTGAACTGAGGCTGCCACTATGACCAACAAACGCAAAACACTTCACCGCCATATCAAGCAAGTAAGTGAAGGCACTCGTTTGTAAATGTTAAAAACGAGCTGCTTCCACCGAAAGACATAATGAAGACACCGTGAATCATATTAACCTGAGCACGACTTGTGAAAGTTAACGCAATATGCTACGGGCATAAAAGCTGGATTCATAACTTACTGTGACAAAACCACATGGTGAGATACACCAATACTTAAGAAATTCTACTCTAGGGCAATGCTTCACTTCGTTCTATACTGTTTAGAATGTTAAATTGACATTAACATTGCGTATTTCATTGGTGTTGAAGCTTCAACTTCTGCAGTGTGAGGAAGGATAATCTCAGAACCCGCTTTTGTGAGCATCAGCCTCAGGTGCGCTTAATGTCCCGTTGCACTATCTGTGCCGCAGTGTGCCTGGCCACAGTGGACCGGCGCTCGCGGGAGCGTTTCATCGAGTCCAGCAGCCAGATCCAGACCCTGGTGGAGAAGTTCCGCAACGATGGGGCGCGTTACCGCAAGGCTGGTCCACCGTCCGAGCTTGGAGGTAACCACGTGAGCGACGCGGCGCAGTATAAGCTCCCGCTGACCGCCTACGGACAGCCATCCTGCTGGCAGACCTTCTGGGCACTTTACGGGTGAGTGGCCAAGATGGCTGATCATCTTTCTTGCCCGACAGGTGCGATGCTTCGCAAGAACTATGTTCGAGGGCTGAGGTACCGTCTTTGCCAAAAGTAACCAGGCTGCATGTTTTGCTTCTCGCTTGAATTCTAAAGCAAACATGGCTTCTGAGAGGATCACAACTTGTTAATAAGTGAGGGCAGGAACTCGTCTTTACTTTGCACATATTTACAGCTTCAGAAGTGGTACGAATTTCCTGCTACCTGAGCCAGAAGCGAAACTCGCAGCCTGGTTATTTTTGGCAAAGACACTACATTTTTCACCATAGGTTAGATGATAACACCCTCGGCATCTATAGTGATTCTCTTATATCAGTAATTCGCAGGGGCAGCCTTGTTTTCTTGTGAATACCGCGTTGATCGCACGACAGAGTTCTAGAGTTTTATATGAAAAATTCTTATTATCTCTGAGAACGGATAATAAATAGTCGGCAATATTGTGTGATAGGCGTCAAATATTGTATGAATGCCGCTACCGTTGCATTAAAAGTTCCGAGAGCATTTCAGAATCTGCAGTGGTGAAATGCGAAAGTCTGAGAGTTGCTGCTGCGCAAGGTACATCGCGCGCCCCTTGTCGAACATAACCAGCGTTTCGTCGGAAGCATCAACGTTCATCGGAGTTTTATGATTGTTTTACGGGAAAAGAAAGACGCATTATCTGTCACTATAACGGAATCTCGATTCTATCATCCTCACAATAGACAAGGAGAATTGGGATGTGCATTTCACGATTCCGACCGTGGCGCAGTTGGTTTTAGCCGCTGCCGGCACCTTCATTCTCTTTACCTTTTTCAGTACATTCCTGCTAGGGCCTCACCTGTATATGGCCCTATAGATGGGCAAAAACTTTCTTTTTTAAGTTGCACACTGGAACTTTGCCAGTCAAAGTGTTTTTGCAAGAAAACGTTTATTTCTTCCGTGGGGTGCACATTGCTTAATTTGTAAACAGCCAGAAACGATAGATCATGTATTTCATCACTGTTGGGAAGGGGTTTATTTTTGGGACGTACTTCAAAGAACCATAAAGAAAGATTTACCTATTAATCCTTACGGAATACGGTACTTACCCACGCAAGATGAGGAGGGTGTTCTATATGATTCAATCACGCTAATGGGCCTCCACAGTATATGGCGTTCACGCATGGCAGGATATCACTGTGATCCTGATGCGCGTCCTGCACGAATTTTTTTTTTTTCCGCGAGGCTCTCCATTGGTTTATCGAGATTGTGAAGTTTGACGATGATAATCCTGAGTGGTCGCCAAAGGTAGAACTTTTGATGGATCTAAAGGAATTTTAGAACGACGAAGCCAGCCCCTGGCAGGCTTATTATATCAATATATTGTGTGTGTTTGTGTTGTCTTACAAAAGTCAGACAATAAAGAAAAAAAAAGTGGCGCAGTTGGTTAAAACGCTCGGCTGGCGATCCGCGGGATGGAGGTTCAATTCCCGGTGGAGGCAAGATTTTTGTTTTTCTGATGACGTTATAAGGATGATTGACAACTGGAATCCCGCGGAATCTCGCGAAGACGTGGGGCACTTCTCGCACATGCACGGACGGCCACGGTGGCGAGTCATGAGCCATAAAAGACTTTCCCCTTAAAGCCATCTACAACGTATCTAAAGCAACCTTTGACAGCAGGCTAACAAGGTATGGTTTAAGGTTGTGATGCACGTGGACAAAGATGGAGTGGGTCACTGAGCAAGAGAAAGCCCTGAAGGTGTTGAACGGGGCAACGAGAGCAAAGAAGGGAAGAAGCAAAAGTATTTCTGGGCAGCTTAGAACACGAAGTAGCAGCATCATGGCGGAGACGTGGACTGCTGCTTCCTGGGAGAGTGCTTTCATATTTTTTGTTGTATTTATTTATAGGATATCATGGAAAACACAAAGCAGTACGTCGTTGGCCACACAGCCAATGGCTAGTTGCATATGTCTAAACGAAAAAAAAAAATGTTCCAAATTTAAGCTGCAGGAAATCAGCAAACAGAAATTATTCATCAGAAATATCCCATGTCATGTCGAGCACATCAACAGAACGAATAACAAACCTAATTCCGTGGCCTGTTGCGCAGGCATCTGAATCAATGTCTTTTAAATAACGTCAGCATATATCAATTTATTCCGCATTTTAATGCGCTATCCGCGTTTACTTTTTTTTTTTTTTTACGCGAAGGGTCCGGAGGTAGTAGCCTAGATATTTTGAGATTGTGGTTTGATCGTAATACTTCTTTTGAACTTGCCTAAAGTATCAAAAGTGCAATCGCGTCGCGTCATATTCTCCCAAATAAAAAACTATTAATTTTTAATTTTTCTGGCCTTCCCATTAATTTGGGAAATAGTAGTATTACAAAATAACGGAATGGATGCTAACACCAAGTTCCGCGAATAATGCTTAAACCTACATTTTTTGTGCAATCGCGAAATCGCGGGAAACTAGTTGCCGTACACATCACCAAATGAAGAGCGCGCGCGATAGCGCACTGGTAGTTTTCACGGCTTAGGCTCAGCTGAGTATGACTCTTAGGGGGAGGGAGACGAACGCTGAAGGGTCCCCGCAGTAGAATCGCAGCATATGTCTCCTGGAGAGTTTCTTTAGAATGCAGTCCCGAAAATAAGACACTCGCGGGTGTTTTCTTTTCTTTTTTTTTTTTTGCTGGTTGTTGGAACGGACGGGCGAAAAGGTGGTAAGCGTACTGAAGCGCGCATTCGGAATGCGCATTTCTTAACGTTTCGTTAAATGTGCCGATTTCACAATTCTGCTTAAGCAAGCAGCCGCACTTTATATACTTAATAAGGCTCTGCTGTTCGTAATTTGGTGTGGAGTGCCTGCATCGTGCAGTAATCAAGCGCCGCTGTTAAAAAACAAACAAAAGCTCGAAAAACAGCTTTGAGGCAAAACAACGTGGTTCTCTCCTAGAATGAGGAAGTGTTGAAAGCGATAAAACTTTCGGATATATAAAAAACAGAAGCAAAACTCTTCAGTAACAAACACTAGGAGAAACTAGGATCGAATTAGCCCATTTAGAGTGACTGCTGACTCCGTGGTATCGCGTAGGGCAGGCAGAAAAGGAAAAAGAACGCCGGAACTAATAATTAAAAAGGCAGAACAAGTAAAGTTTCAACTGGGTATGAGCCCTGTGAAATTGAAGCCCAAGCACTTCACATGCCAGCCAAACCTTTTTCCAGGCTAGGACCCTGGAAACGAGTCTTCTTATTAGATCTCCAAGCAACACTTCCGAGTTCCAGAGTGTGGCATATACCGGCACGAGAAGCCGACAAGTTCCGATCCCGAGCGCTCCGACGAATAGCAAGATAGGAAGAAATCGATACTCAGTTTCTCAATTTCATTTCTTCCTTTTTTTTTTTTTTATCAGAAGGCTTATTGAATCGGTGAGCCGAGCTTTTTGCACAGTGCCCAACTCCTCTTGCCTCGCCCTTCTAAAGTTCTTCGTCAGGTGCGCCTGTGAAGGGCAGTGTCGTTTCACAACACTTTATTGGAATTTTCGTGAAACACGCGTGTATGTTTCGCAAGGTATGAAAGTTACTGAATGAGTTTTGCTTCCGGAGCTGGGAACAAAGTTTTTTCTTTTTTGTTTTTGTGAAAAGACGAGAACTGAAAGGTGTTGCAGACAAGTAAAGTTTTGGAAGATTGATATCATGGAGCGAATCATTTTTTTGGCACACTGGGCATTAACTTTGATGAATGTGCGTCAAAAGCTGCCCTAGTCCAGGCTCGGCGATTTGGAATTAAAATGGTGGCTGCTCAACACGACGAGCTGCTTTAATGACGTCATCACCCTTCGCGAATCAAGTGCATCCATGCTCTATCGGTAAATGATTTCTGCAAATAAATTAATTGAATATGCAATTTTTTTCTTGTTGGCAGTTGTGTTGCTGTGGATGGATAACGCGCATCAGGCACCATGAGCTTGAGTGAAGAAGAAAATAGTGTTCGTTTTGATGCGAGTTAAAATAATGCAGTTTTTGATTTTGTTATGGGGCTATATTTGTCTTTGAAGTAGTCTTTCATTTTCGGCTAGTCACAAATTTGATGGTGTCAGGGCCAGTGGGCCGAGTTCGCGTCGCTATTGAAAGTGTCGCTATCTCGCTGACCTATAGTCATCTGATTGGTCGAAATGCCGAAACCAGAAGTGCTATTGACATCCGGTCCCAGCGTTTCCACAAGACAGATGACTCGAGGTCGGGGAGATAGCGACACTTTCGATAACGACGTTAACTCGGAATGCGGGTCCAGGCATCGCCTGTAAAGTGGTACAGGCAAACCAAAAAGCAACCGGAACAGGGGCGTGTAGACTTGGTCGCCGGTGACATAATGCCTTGTAGCTTGAAGGGGAAAGGGGGGGGGGGGGGGGGGGGAGGGCAGCGAAATTGAAGTAGGGTGACCAATTGGCTAAACATATTTAAAATCTATCGATCAGTCAATCAGTCAATCCCTTTTGATCCGGTATAGGTATTGATACATCAATTAAAATTAATAAATAAATATCTGCCCAGTCAAAAAAAACTACAGAACCGTGTCAAAAATACGACAGTATATTCTGTAGTTCTGTCGTAAACCTCAAATGTTTCTGTAGTTCGGTTGTACTTTTCTGTAGCTCTGCAGTTTTTCTGTAGTAAACTTCTGTTGTCTGTAGTGCGGTAGCACTTTTCTGTTGTAACTACAGAAATTTCTGATGTTACTACAGAACCTTCCGTTGTCACAACAGGTTTCCCGTCAAAAACAACACAGAAACTCTGTCCTAACAACAGAAAAGTTTCTGTAGTTTTTTTCGACGGGTTGTTGATCATGTTTATTCAGGTTATTCATAATTTAATTACAAATACTCCTGTCCGCAAAATAAATCCTGCCGCGATATAATTTATGAACCCATGATCATAAAATTGATTGATTGAACACCGTGGTCAACAAGTTCGAATGCCCAGATGTTTTGTAATTCAAGCATTCTAGGTAAAACATTGTCCTTTATTTTGCCTGCTTATCTTAATCGCTTACCAAGAGCGTTACTTGCCATGTCTTGCCATTGCAGTCGCCTGTGGGCCTCGACGTTCAACTGCAACGCGCGGGCTTTCGGCCAGCTCTCTCTCCGGCTGGTCCTGATGCCGGTGCTGTTCGCCGTTCTGCTGCTGTTCTACTTCCCGCTGTCGGGCTACCAGCAAAGCTTCCTCACCAGAAACGGGCTCTTCCTCAGCTGCTTCATGGCAGCCACCTGCGGCTCGGCCGCCATCACTGCAATCACGTGTGAGTGCTTTGTGCTTTGCAAGCACCTATGGGCTGGGTAATATTTTCGACAATGCGGAATGCGCGACAGTATAGAGAACATGATATATACAATTCATGCCTTTCTTTTTTTTTTTTTTTTTTTGCTACATGGAACCATTTACTTTGTGCCATGATGCTCTTTAACGGAGTATCAGCATGCGGTATCGTAGTGTCTCTACTACTCTCAACAGCAGAGGCTAATGTTTTATTGAGGCTTTGAGATGACAATCAATGTTGCTGCAACCCTCACCAATACGCACATCAGGCAGTCAGGACTCCGTTTTGCCGGTGTCCTAGTGTGAACAGTGGTCCGTCCTTTTTGTTTTGTAACAAAATCCGTCGCCGGGTGTCGCAAGGCAAATCCACTTGTCGAAAAGTTGGCTCAACTTGCGAAATGAGGCTTCCTCCCTCTACCCTTGTTCAGTGCTCTTTCATGTGTAGAGTTCCCATGTCTCTCGTCGCCATTGTACTGTGCACTGCGCCGACCGCAGCAGCGTGAGGAGGAGGAGGAAGATGATGAGGAAAGGCAGGGAGGTTAACCCGTAAAAGAAACCAGAAACCGGGAAAGGGGTGAGTGGATATAAAAGTTGTAAGAGAGGGATGGGTGAAGTCAGTACAGTCACATCACAGACATGTCACATCACATCACGGCACAGTCATATCACGTAACGTAACAGCAAAATCATAGCCTTTCGATTAGGCCGGTGCTTTTTATAAAGCGGAGCAGCTCGAGGGAATCGTTAAAAGGCCTGTGCTGATGATACCTTCTCTGCCGAACCACCGCATCTACCACAAGAGTGCGATTAGAAAGCCTAATAAGCCTTCACGTCAGTCATCTCGAAAAAACAACAACGAAGTGGTTTTACTGTGAAAGTGCCATATTCTTTTCAAACAGAAATCCAACGCCGCGCCCATCTAGTACTAGAGGAAGTCGTATTTTAAAAACATAAATGAATTATAGACAAAATTTCGACAAATTTCGACGACGTAAGCCACTTCTGGACAGCTAAGTGATCGCCAAACCGCGAGGAGGGCTCATGAGCTCGAGAAATATGGACAATAACAATAGTAAACGCTAGAGTAAATTGTATTCAAGACGTAGCTTAAGCCAAGCCGAGCACCAAAATTGTCAAGATGTCCTGCCGCTGTCAAATCAGCGTTGAGTTTGCATGGACCGAGAGGGGCAGCGCGTGGAAAAAGTGATTGAGTAGGCTTGGGTTTTCCCTTGCATTCCTGCGAGAATGTCTGTTCCTAGACCGGGGAACCCGATTTCCTTGTTTGTTATACCTGTATTATGCAAGCTGACAACAAGAGATACAATTACAACGGTAGTACTCCGCAGGCTAGGTTACACGGAAGAAATATGCATTTCGCACACTGTGCACTGTGTGAAACTGATCGTGAGTCCATTATTCATGCTCACTCTTCCCCATAATACGCATCCTAAATTGAAGATGTGCAAAACAGCTTGCCGGAAGGAGCTTGCCCTTCATAAGAAAAATGGAAAGAAAATATGTACAATATGCATTTCATTATTACTTAATCACATCGCGGACATTTCTATACGGCCTGGCGAAGACCTCTCAGATATATTCTATAACTTCCCGCATACAACGTCAAAAGGAAAGCGAACAAGGAAAGCGAAGGGTGTAGGGGGAGCCCCAGTCAAGGCTGTCCTTCAACCTTTTTTTAGTTGCCTTCATTGCGTACCCGTCCTCTTCACCTTGTTTTATTCTGAATTCCCTGATACAAGGCCTTATAACGAATTTTAAAGCCGAAGGAACTTCAGCCCTCTAGTTTAGACGTTAGAAAAATACGTCACTGATCCATTGCAAATACTTAAAGTTTTCTTTATTCTGGTAAAGCTCTTGTACACTTTAATTCTGGTCCCCATTTCTTCCCTGACTTCGTTTAGCTATTGGAAGCCGAAGCGAGATGTATATGTCACGCCCAGGAAAAGGCTTCTATTTTGACAACGTCGTATGTGAAAGTTCAAATATATCCCGAGGCAGGAAAAGGCTTTACCAAATGTGATAACAAACTAAAGGAAAAGCAGAGATCTTCAAACGACGTCCGTTAATCAATTCGAGCTGTCGCGCAAAATTCGCAAAGACTTACTAAAACTTCGTTTAGGGGTGCTTCGAGTCGCTCCTCGCCGTCTCTAATATGAATCTTATCTTGCGTCTTCAGAGACGATGTCATTACAAGGCAGACTCATGGCGCAAGCAACAAACGAGCATGGAACACAAAATAAAATTCGCTATTATCATCAGTACAAAAAAGCTTTTTTTTCTGTCCGCGTATGCTAAACTTTAAAAAAAAAAGTGTCATTATTCCTGACAAGATTCAACAGTGCGGAAGAACGCTCCGGATTTGAAGATTCTGTCTCGAAGATGTCAGACTGAATATATGTTTTCTTAGTTTTACTCTTGTTTTTGGAAGAGGAGGGCACGTTCAGCTTAAGACGCGCATGACGTTGAAAGACGACCAACGAAACGAGGAAGCCAAGGCTTAGATCTTAGGCCGAAGGGTTTTTGTTTGCTTGTTCCTCTTCATTTCGCCCTTGTTACGCAGATGTTTGGGCACATAGTGGAAGTGATTATTTCAAAATTTCTTGCTTGCTTTCGTAGCAACAAATTAGAAAAAAAAGGTCGACATTTCTTGGAATCGGACGCAAGGCATGGGTCGTTTCTTTTCCGTCCTAAGCAGATGATACGCTTCGTTTCCCTCTTCCGCTTGCAGAAGACATCCAGTAGCAGACGCAGACGGCATTTGTGCACTGCGATGCTTCCGGGAAAAAACACCCGTTTACAAAAGCCGCGCCGCCCGAAAACAACTTACGCGGATATTAAGCGGCGTCTTGTTGCACTTCTCAAACAAATGCAGGGTTTGTTCTGCTACAAGTCTTGTAGAAACGACGCCGACGAAGACGAGGAACAACTAGGTCGTCCTAATATGCGCCAGCATACGCCCGACAAAGTGAGGGGCGTTTGAATTTCCCGCAGCTTCTGGGCCAGTACACTGATACTATCTCTGCTGGACACGCGTTGTAACGGTCATCCGTGTCTTTACGAGCAGCGGAACACTCGGGGCGACACTCAAAAACGACGCCTCTGTTTCGTATTTCGTTGACCTCCCTCTTCTATGTAAGTACCGCCTTCGCCTCTCCGTAAACAGAGGACAAGCCGAGGCGTTTGTGCTAGCACAGAGAGGGTGAACGTACGCCATTAAGGGTCGAGTCTCCCACCTCACGCCTGCGTTGAACGAAGATTCCCCTTCATCAAAGTTTGTCACGGGCAATTTAACGATCCACCGTCGTGCTCAGTGAGCTCTTCAATGAAGGACATCTTCTCGAGGTGCTGCTTTTCTTTCAGGTATTCCTTCCTTCCTTCCTTCCTTCCTTCCTTCCTTCCTTCCTTCCTTCCTTCCTTCCTTCCTTCCTTCCTTCCTTCCTTCCTTCCTTCCTTCCTTCCTTCCTTCCTTCCTTCCTTCCTTCCTTCCTTCCTTCCTTCCTTCCTTCCTTCCTTCCTTCCTTCCTTCCTTCCTTCCTTCCTTCCTTCCTTCCTTCCTTCCTTCCTTCCTTCCTTCCTTCCTTCCTTCCTTCCTTCCTTCCTTCCTTCCTTCCTTCCTTCCTTCCTTCCTTCCTTCCTTCCTTCCTTCCTTCCTTCCTTCCTTCCTTCCTTCCTTCCTTCCTTCCTTCCTTCCTTCCTTCCTTCCTTCCTTCCTTCCTTCCTTCCTTCCTTCCTTCCTTCCTTCCTTCCTTCCTTCCTTCCTTCCTTCCTTCCTTCCTTCCTTCCTTCCTTCCTTCCTTCCTTCCTTCCTTCCTTCCTTCCTTCCTTCCTTCCTTCCTTCCTTCCTTCCTTCCTTCCTTCCTTCCTTCCTTCCTTCCTTCCTTCCTTCCTTCCTTCCTTCCTTCCTTCCTTCCTTCCTTCCTTCCTTCCTTCCTTCCTTCCTTCCTTCCTTCCTTCCTTCCTTCCTTCCTTCCTTCCTTCCTTCCTTCCTTCCTTCCTTCCTTCCTTCCTTCCTTCCTTCCTTCCTTCCTTCCTTCCTTCCTTCCTTCCTTCCTTCCTTCCTTCCTTCCTTCCTTCCTTCCTTCCTTCCTTCCTTCCTTCCTTCCTTCCTTCCTTCCTTCCTTCCTTCCTTCCTTCCTTCCTTCCTTCCTTCCTTCCTTCCTTCCTTCCTTCCTTCCTTCCTTCCTTCCTTCCTTCCTTCCTTCCTTCCTTCCTTCCTTCCTTCCTTCCTTCCTTCCTTCCTTCCTTCCTTCCTTCCTTCCTTCCTTCCTTCCTTCTATTCTTTCATCCTTTTTTATTTTTTTTTTGCCGCGTCCCTGCACCGCTTCTTTCTTTCAAATGCTTTCTCACTCCTCCCTCTACCTTCGTATGTTCATTCCTTCCTTACATCGTTTCCCAGACTTGATGGCACTCCTTCCTTTGTTTAGTTTTTTAATCCTCTCTTTCTCCCTTTCTTCTTTCCTTTATAGCCTTATCATTCCTGTTGGGTCCCTTTCTACGTCGTCTCTACCTTCAAAGTTTCTTTCTTTCTGCGTTCTTTTTCTTTCCATCCCTTTCCTACGTCCTAGTGCTCCTTATTTCATTGTCCGTTTAATTCTTTCTTGATTCTGTTATCAGCTTTCTCAAGATCTCCTTCCTTCTTTGCAATTCTTTCTTTGACTAACTTCATTCTCGCTTGTTTTCCCTGTTCGGAGCTTTCCATCCTTTTAGTTTCTTTATTCGCGCCTTCTTCCTCAATGGCCCTTTCTGGCCAGTAGTCCGTTGAGTTCACCATCTAGCCAGGACATCCCTGCTACCTTCACCCTCTGCTCCCTTTAACAACACGTTTTTCTCCATGTTCTTTCGTAACTTTGCAGCCGCACGCAAAGTTACGAACACCTAACTGAACAAACCGCAGGTCAAATTCTAACTCGCTTTAGTTTGTCTGCCACTACCAGCCATAGAATGAAGAAATAATAAATTAAAGAAAAGCCGAACTCGGCGGTGTTATCGAGCGTGCACTCTCCAACTTCCGAGGCACAAGGCACGCAAAGTTCTCGTGTTAGGGAAGCACACGCAGGCAGCGGTTTCCCCTTCGCTTACTGGACCTCTCGCGCAACCGCTTCGGGTCGAGAGGCGGCCTTCGTCGCTGTTGCCACTTTGTCCGTGGCTTTGAACTAGTGCGGTATCGTCAGGAAGTGTCAAGAGCTCTAAAATTGAACGGCCGCCAGTAGAGAGGTCTAGGCTTGGTTTATTTCAGTACTCATCGTTTTTTTTTTTTTTTTTACAATAATAAAGACTCAACAGAAGGGCAACGATATTGGCGGAAACACAAAGGGGAGCAAGTTCTCCGAGCCCCTCTTCGTCAGGCGTCAAGAATAAAGCCTTACAGCCACGAAATATTACAAGCAGGGCGAAGCGAAGATAATAGGAGCAGCGAGAAATTACTGCGAGTATAATTGGACTTGAAATATGCACAGTAGCAGCCTAAACAAAAATGGCTCCTATGATCGCCCGAAGATCGCTCATGTTACTCAGCCTAGGTTGGAAACAATGAATACCCCATAAAATACCTAGGAAAATGTCAACGCTGGGTTGTGTTGGCTTGCTGTCCACTCTACTTTTGAACGAGGTTACAAGGATGACAGTGTTTTGGGTAGCGTTTAATCAAAAATGCAGTGGTCTTGCCGTAAAGTGAGTGTGGTGAAAGAGGCCGGCTTTAATGAAAACTGCAGCTGGGGATGGCTTCGATATTACATCCAGCCCGATATTCCAGGTCATAATGATGGGCCTGAAATGAAACACACTTATGCAAGCCATGAACCAGCAAGCATGCACTCGACTTTCACAGTGAGTGCATACGTAGTTCGATTTTGTGAAAAAGAGTTGGACGAATTTACGTTGATAGACAGCTTTTGGCAGGGAACCGGGCAGCGGTCGGAAAACATGTGGAGTGGCTAATACACAGGGAGTAATCCCTCCACGCACGAAATAAAAAAAAAGGGGGGGTGGGGGGATCTAGGTTGGTCCGGCTTCGGTTCCGTCTTGCTTTATATATTCTGGTGACGTTGTTCAAATGAAAAGTCTGAGTTTAATGTATAAAAGCTGCCCGGAAAAAAACAAACACAAATTCTGAAAAGCTCGGACTCTATAGAATTTATTTGTGGCACACAAATAACAGTCTTAACCGTCTGCTCTCGCAAACAGAATAAGAAAATCGCCAGTACTGAAGCAGGTGAAGCAAAAATAAAAAAGTCAATTTTTTCTATTCCCTGCTTCTTCTTGATCAGCTTACGGATTATTAGTTCTGGGCAAGTTTAAGGCTTAACTGTCATTTCGTTTTAATGCCGGCCAATGTTTTCGGTCTGTGTTGAAAAAATTTGGTCAGGCCATGAGGTCGCTTTTTTTTTTTTTTCATATCAGGTGCATATATCCTCAAACATTCCTAGTTATTGCAAACCAGGAATTACGAGGTCTGTCACTAACGTAATCAAGTATTTGCAGTAATATAATTATTTTTCTTTATTTACCCGAAAAATAAAGGAGAAATTGATGCTGCGTAGGTGCTCCGGCTACTCCTTATCACCAATGTTTTTCGATTCAACTAGAAATAATCTCTGTTTCCGCAAAAATAATTTCCTTGGGAAGCAGTATATGCAGCATAATACGTTGTTTTCATTCGGTAAAGTAGTGCTATAAGAAAAAGCCGATATGTCTTTCAGCTGATCAGTTGAAGCCTGTTTCAAGCTTTTCTTTTCTTCATAGTGGTGTCCTTTAAGATGCTGCCCGAGTTTCCTATCCCCATTTCTTTGGTCAACAATTGAAGAATTGTTCGATGTTTCAAATCCATTTTATCTACCATCAATCTCATTTGTATACAACAGTCTTATCTGAAGAAGTTCCTGATACGTTCATTGTTACCTCTTGAAGTTGACTGTGTTTCTTATTACGGGGCATCTGGTTCTTGACAAGGTTCTTGACATTCGGTTCTTGACAAGGCAGCCTTGGGAAAGCCTTTTGAAAATTTGCAAAATTTTCAGTCGTAATGTATATGATTTGGAAACATAACTCGATCGTAAAGTTATGCTTGTAATTATACGCGCTCATTCTAAACGCTCCAAAAACATGACGCATCGAAAGTAGACTCATAGTCCATCAGTTAACGCGAAGACGTTCCCGCTTCAAAGGAAGTTGTGCGGGCCACTGATCTCACACCACTACCAGAGTGAGCGCCTCTCTTCTGCCTGGTAGACCGCTGTGAGAGCTGTATCACTACTTTATTTACTGCTCTTGCAGGAATGAAATTGTTTTTGTTACCTAAGCTGAAACTAGTTGCGTGCTTATAATTACCATTAGGCGCCAAGAAAGGAGTGTGGGAACGCCATTATTGAATTCTTGGCCGTAATAAAATTATAAGAGAAATATTTATATTATAATCCGTGTTGAAGTTTGAAGATCTGTGGACCAAGTCTGAAGCATAAAATGTTATCTATATAATTTAGACCCCATTCAAATACAGAATGTCTCGTGCTGAGAATGGGCTTTACTGCAGTCATGTTTCTGCAAGGTTGGCATACCTCTCCTTACTTCTTTTCTAGTACGAAGCTATGCGGCGATCTCATTGCGTGCACCGAATGCTTTTGCAGATGCTCCACATCGGACGCGATACTACCAGGAGAGCAGGGAGGGGAAGTACCGGGGTCCGCTCTTCGTCTTCACCCACACGCTGTTCAGCTTTCCGCTAAGCTTGATCAGCGTGTTCGCCGGTGCCACTATCATCTACGCGTAAGTACGGGCTCGCCTTTTTTATGGTGAGATGCGTTAATTTGTTCTCGAGACGTTTCTACGGCGATCAGTCCCACAAAGGATGATACGCATGGCTGACCGGAAGTTCGGGCTCCGTATCAGGTTTGCTTGATTTTGTTTGAGCCAATGACAGCTCTATAACATGTTTGTAAGGTTTATTTTGAGCCAACGAGATCTGAGTCATGGATCTAGTTTAAATCTGCATGAACAAAGCGTAGAGCTGTCCGTAACTTGAACCATGCCTAAAAGATATACATCTGAAAGAAAAACAAATATTCCTCCCAATTTCAACTACTTCACACTTATGCCAACTAAAATGGATTTAACTCTATAGCTTGTTGTGTCTGCCATACATTGACGGTCTATATGGGCAGTGCTGTGTTGGAACGGATCTCAGTTTACGCGATACAATATCGAACTCGTTGCGCATAAAAGCAGCCGGTGCCGTCATAGACGGCGGAAAGAAAATATAATGATTCGGAGTCATCTGCACATCTGAACCACAATACTTCGCGCGACAGTTTCAAAGTCCACCATTGAAACAAAGCTAACGAATTGGGGAGGGGGGGGGGGGGGGTACAAATACAGCCAAAATTGCCAAGTAGGGTCCTCTAAAAGGGGAATTTCGGGGCAAGCCGAAGTATCGGAATAAAATAAATTTCCCGTCATTGCGGTGCGAACCCAATCGCTTTGCAATGCAGACGAGCACTGAGTGCATTGTTTGTTGCTGGTCAATAAACTCAATGCATAGTCCAAGATGGGTCGTTTGTAGCAAGCGCGCTAGAGGGGCACTTAATGGATAGAGACTTATACCCTAGTCACACGGTCATTTTCAAAGGCGATTGAGTCGATAGCCTTCGAGATTCTCAATCGCGATCGAACTCGAAGGAGTTGTGCCGCTGCTACACGGCAAAACTCGAAGGCTATTGAAATAGTTCTGGTGTTTGGCGCCAAACTTTTATGGCGCTACTATCGTTGCTTTCGGTTTTGCTTAAAGAACTTAAATCTCTCTATAAATGCAAAATAAAATATAACTGTTACCTTTTTTTAGTAACTGCAAGTGTTTAGTTGTTATTCAAGGGCAACTTTTTTTTTTTTTTTTTAACGCGTTGGCGTTCATACGACTGTGCTTTTCATTGTGTTTGTTTTTCTCGGCGGCGCATGCTACAGATAGTAGTAGAGAAGAGTACATAAATAATACGCCTAAAAAAAGAGCGACGCTATTTTAAAACTATTACGGATATTAATATTTTACAGCGTAAATTAAAGATATACAATAATAACGCTTGTCCACGTTTTTGTATCGTAAACGCGCTGTGCACGTGTGTGCGTGACGCTCCTCGGGTCAACGCTAGCAACCTTGCGCGACGTTCGAAGGCCTTCGAGATCTCGATAGGGTTCTGAGCTGTTCCGTTGACTCGATAGACTATCGACTCAATGGCCATTGAAAACGCCCGTGTGGCAGGTTTCGAAGGCCTTCGAGTCGATAGGCAGTCGGTTCGAGGGCCTTCGAAATGCCCGTGTGACAGCGGTATTAGTTTAGCGCTACCGCTCACCGCTATCGTCTACCGCTACCGCGCGAGCGTCACTACGCATGCGCAGATAACCCTGAGTCCAACAGGTGGCGCCACGTTCCAGTAAAATTCCGCCAGACTCCGCACGCAGGGACCTATCAGCGCGTGCTGTGCTGACGGCGCGCTGTAGCGGTAGACGGCCGTGGTAAGCGGTAGCGGTAGACTAAATGTCTCTGATACTTTGCGGTGCGTACAACTTACTAACGTATGGCTGGAAAGTGAAATGAAAAGTGAATGTTTAAGTCGTTATCAATGCGTCTGCCCTTGAGGCGAAGTTTATGCGTCTTTTTTATTTTGGACTAGAGGATGGTGGGTTGTGAAAGTACAGACGCATATTCAACGTTTTACACTTTGTTTGCTATCTATGTCCTTCTGCCGTATCCTTTAGCCGTCGTTGGCGATGGCAGAAACAGCTTACTGTATGTATATGCAATGACACTAATAGGCCGCTATACAAAACACTATAATCAGATATGCGGTCTTCAATACGTGGCTTTCAATTGTAGACGAGAAGACCATGACTGAATATAATCCCGGTAAGCCCTAATGTTGTGTCAGTTGAAATCTTTGGGCATTGTAAACGCGGGCCCCGTAAGGAAATAAATTCTTTGAGTAAGAAATTTAATAAAAATCGGTCGCTTTTTGCCTTGCTTAAGGCGATCTAGCCAAGGGATGCTTTGGATGCTTTGGATGGAATGTCTTAACGAAGTTTGGGGTAAAATAAATGGTTCTACCTTTTTTCCAATTCGGATTACCTTTCCACTTAGGAATCATCAAAATCAAAAACCTGCTAGCTACTCTTGCGCGACAAATGCTACAACTGCATATATCCACCAGAGACAATTACGGGATGGATTCACGCAAAAGTGTCTCGTTAAATCAGGATCGACGACTGCTTATTAACGTGCCGACTCAAAGTCTTCATCGTTTAGAAGACTGAGTCACTTTATTGTCCAATGGCTCAGCACTAACACGCAACACTAGATAATAATAATTAATGAGGGCCTTTCCATTTGGCGACGTCCGACCATAACTAAAGACGGAATGCTTTGCGCGTCTCGACTTGGCACAAAAATGTGTGGTCTCATTGCATATGCTTTGTTTTGTTGCGCGTGCAAAAGCTTGTAAACGTGGGCTCCACATAGATCCACCATTGACTGGAGGAAGCAAATATCTTACTTTAAATAAAGCACGGCGGAAGTGGTTCGCCTATTTGCCAGTGAATAAAAAAAAAATCTTTTCGGGTTATGATTCTACCTGGGCTCAGTTTCCGGCCAATGGTCGTTGTTTCTCTCGTGGTGTCATGCTTATGGTCGCGTGAAAGCTATGCCGATAAATCAAACTAGTCGTGCATATCAAGCAAGATCACGAAGGTCCCATTGCCTACGCTTATTGCACTGTCTGACGACGCGTCGTTTTCTCTGACATATCCTGGTGGATATTACGGTTCTATGTGGTCATTTAATGATATTTCAAACCTGTTTGGAAGCACGGTTCAAAAATTACCTGCATTATATTTATTATTCAAGTATTTGTTTTTTTCACTGACACGTGCAGTAAATGGTCTACCAGAGGTAGCTGGTACACAGCTTTACGTCAGGAGCACAAGTGGCTGCGGCATTTCAAATCTCGTTGTCAGTAGCTTTGTCGACAAAGTGATGAGAGATAACACAGCTACCAGAGTCAATTTAACCCGCTATTCTTCCCATGCCGCTATTTCATACTAAAGACAAACACATTCCTTGGAAAAAAAAACACATATTTCTGTGTGTCTTATGTCCGTTTCTTCGCCATTCGAGAGAGTATGAACTTGTAGAAGTTTGGCAATGTATCTAGTTGATTAGGTTTTTTTCCTGTTCCGTTCCTTCTAATCTCCCCTCCTTTCCTTCAGCGGCACGGGCCTGAGGGCGGACTGGGAGCGCTGGGCCACTTTCTGCGGCGTGATGTGGTGCCTGTACGCGCTGGCCGAACAGCAGACCGTGGCCCTCATGATGGTGGTGAGAAGTTCGTTCGCAGCTTTCCGCTGGTCGGCCTGCGTGCTCGCCCTGTGCGTGGTGCTGGCATCAGGAACCGTGCGAAGCCTGGTCGTCCTTCCGGACTGGACATATTATCTCACCTACGCTACGCTGCAAGTGAGTTTCGACGGACTTTCATTTCGACAATTGCGTTTATTGCTTAGAAAGTACGAAGAACGAGGTGGTTGTGACTTGAGCTCCCTTTGAAGATAACCAGTTTTAGACAGATATATATGACAAAAGCTTTAAACTTTAAGTAAAAATCGAGTAGAAGAGCGGTAGTAGCACAATGGTTACTGCATCTCGGCGGCCTCGCAGAACTTAAGGAGATGTTATTTAAACGGCATAAAAGCTATATATAATGCAGGCATCGCCAGGGGGAAGAAACTTGCTTTAGCTACAAGGTCAGGAAGCTTGCCATAACAGTGTGAAAAAGAGCGGAAAAAGACAGGTTTTGGACAAGAGCCACGGAGACAAAATGCTACACCAGAAGCAATTATGCTGTTCATGCTCTTTGCCTCTGGAAAAATACGAAAATCATAACCATCGTTGACATCTTAGAGACAATTTTTGCGCAGTTTACAAAAAGAGGTATTACTGTCAGAAAACAACTCCGAAGAAGGAAAGGAAAGTAAAAAGCGATGATAAACAGACTTGAGAACGGATGCCCAATGTCTCACAAGGCTGGCCAGTACGCCAAAACAAATCAATAGCGTTAGACCAGGCGACAATATAGATATCATGAAAAATTTGCACAAAAGTATTGTATCTGCTATCTGCCCCTGTCAAGTAGATCAAAGATGTCGTGGTATAAGTTAAGTGGCAAAAAGCAAAGTTCATCAAAATTCTAACGAACTCAGAAAATTTGAAATCAAAGTTTTCGCTTGTGCTCGCAGCACGCGCAAAGGAGCTGGGAGAATGTTTTCAAAACTGTTGTGAGGTTTAGTTTAGTTCGGTTTCTGGGATTTAACGTCCCAAGGAATCTGAGGCTGAGATTCGCGTTGTAGTGGAGGACTGCCGGTGAGTTCGACTACCTCGAGTTCTCAAACATATACTGACGTCTTGTAGCACGACGGCGCCCTGTGTTTTCCCAGTACAGAAATACATTGCCGTTGCCGGATTTGAGCCCGGGTATCGCGCATTGGTAGGTAAGCGCTATAAGTATTCACCCCAAGCGCCGGTGTTAGTTTCTCAGTCTAGCGTCACATGGCCTTTTTGTACGCTGTATTTCATGCTGTCGTTTCGAGGTACGAAAGCTGGTGGGATGCGTCGTTGTTCTTGCCCATTGATAAAGACTGACTGAAAATGTGCCGCGAAATTAGCAATACTACTCACTTCACCAAGTTGACCCACATGTATCTCTCGTTTTCAACAGCGGTACGCGGCGGCGTTCGTTCAGCAGAATGAACTGGACATGCATCCGGGCCTGGAGAACCTCCCCTCGTTGAACGGCAGTGCCTGCGGTCCCAACGTGGACAGCGGCCGCTGCTTCTTCGTCAACGGCTCGCACTATCTGGGCCACAAGTACCGCATGGGTCGCGGTCAAGCCGAGGTGGACGTCCAGTACTGGCTCAACTTCGGACTTTGCTTCGCCTTCGTCGGCTCCTTCTGCCTCGTCAACGTCATATCGCACATCATCCCTCTGCCGGCGTCCATCAAGTCCAAGTTCAGGGACTGAGTCCGCGATCAAGCTTTACGTTGAGAGGTCGTTATTCGTACGAGTTGGGGTATCTCTCGAATGTCCAAATGCTGTATGCCGGAGGTTTACAGACTATTGCGTCATCTCCAGTTACCGCCTGTTACGAGGTCATTTGTGCAATAACTAGCAAAAGGTGGCGCTGGTTTTGCATTCTGAAAGAGGCGGCAAACGCTATTGTTTTTTAGGCTTACAGATATGATAGGAAAGAATGAACTGCTGGTGACTGACCTTTAGTTTCGGGGTTCCACCGGTATGAAGGGGTAGAGCTTGTAAACGACGCTTGCGGCTACTTAAGTAGCGTAAATAGTGGCCATGGTACCCGAATTTCAAGCCACTTTCTTTTAACTGCCACTTTAAAGCAGCTAAGGCTTCCAAGAAGCATTAGCATCAGAGACGATCGAGTCTCTTGCCTCCACTTGTATGAATCTGCGTTTATTTGGTACGCAGCTATTTTAAATGCAACATAAAAACTTCGTTGTGTGACAATAGCTCCGCTATACTGTATGCTCACTTCCGCAGAGAACAAACTACTATCGAAATTGGAGCACAATCAGGGGCAAGTTTTGTATTGCCAGTTCCTGTTTCACCTAATTCATCTTTCCATCTTGACAATAACATTCGGTCGTCGTCGCGGCTTTTGGGAATGGCTACTTCGTTGGTGACTGCAACGCATCTTCACTTCCATTTACTATAGTGCCAGGTATCTCTACTACTGAAGGAATAGAGCCTTCTACTCGTGCTGAACTAATATATACAAGTGCTCAAAAGCTTCTGGCGAATAAAAAATGTTTATAGTAAATGCTTTCAGTTTGGTAGAAACATCGATGTATTTCAAAAATATGACACTGCTGCCAGACCAGTATCCTAAGCAGGGTTGCTTGAAAGCGTTCTTTAAAGTAACACGTACACAAGAAAAAGCTAAACATGTAGTCGTGAATATCAACCTACCTTCTGACTGAGTGTTACTTGGTTTTAGATAATATTAAGTGACTGCGCCACTGTTTTGTTGATGAAAAGCAACGAGGGTGAATTTTAAGGCCAAAGAAATGAGTGGCATAGGGCAGGCGAAGCCTTCTCGATGGCTGAATGTTCGCAGAGAAAGCCGGGTTAATCCCATGTTTACAACGGACATCCTCAACGGTTTGCGTTTAATCAATTCCTTTGTTTGGCTCACTAGTGCACCATGTCGAAATGATTGTAGATAGAAGCAGCAATCGACTGAGAAAGGGGCACTAAAACAGCGCAAAAGTAAATTAATAAATTAACTTCACATTCGTGAAATAAACGATCATTGACGAATCTTAATATTGTTTTCTATTTTGCTTGGGCTCAGCAATGCTTGCGGCTTTGCAAGGCCATGGGTCTCATTCTGTAAGATTCGTTTTTCGGTAAAAATCTTGTGCCTGTTAGGATGCGCGGCACCAGAGTCGGCTTCCCAGATTACTGGCCGCCTGTCCAAACACACCGGAGCAACAACCACGGCTACGGTTCGCAGTATGTTGGCTTCAACGTCGTAAAGCTGCACTTGTGCTTTGAGAGACACCATGGTTGATAACCTTCAGTGAGTATAAAAACGTGAACGGGGAAAAAAACGTCATTGCAAAATACGTTCGCATATGCAATGCTCTTCTGAAATTGAAGGGTGCGTGCATTCCACTAGGCATCTGACCTTTACACTGCATCTCAATTAAACGTGGCTGTAGTTTTCGCAGTCTGTCATCTTCTCTATAGTAGGTTACTAACTTGAAGCCTTCTGTTCCGCGCAATTGCCAAAAGAGGCGCAACTGTATCGCACTCGTCTGTATACTATGAAATTACGCCTGCATGCAGTCATAAGGAGGGTGAGAGGGCCGGAGTAGGACGATAGTCTCGTCGAAAGGACATTCTGTTGCATCATCAGTCCGTAAGATTTAAGGACGAAGTACCTGAAGGTATTCTCTTGCACTGCAGTTACTTTTCAACACCGCTGACAACGAGCAGGGTCATTCAGAGACAAGGAAAGGAGGAGTGTCCTCTGGCAATTCATGAATAATCTTTAAGTGGGCATTTAACAAATCCGTGCTAAAAGAGCCCATTCAGGTGGTTGCCGAAGCAGTTTAAATAGCTAACGAAGAAGCACACTGTCCTTTCCAGATTTTGCGAATAAAGGCTGACAAAATATGGTTTCCGTTCAAACAGAGGCTCCGTTCAGCCAAGAGGTGCGTCA
Organism: Amblyomma maculatum; assembly: GCF_055883805.1. Lineage (NCBI taxonomy): Eukaryota > Metazoa > Arthropoda > Arachnida > Ixodida > Ixodidae > Amblyomma > Amblyomma maculatum. The sequence goes on along the minus strand of NC_139351.1, from coordinate 85,049,319 downwards.
TATGTTGGCAGTGATAAGGGTTGGCTTCACAGTGGAAAGTCTAATGAAAAGAGGGAGCACGACAATAATAATAATGATGATAATAATAATAATAATATTATTGGTTCACAGGAAGAGAAAGGCGCAGTATCTGTAACAAACACCTGAACCGCGGCGTAGGGGAAAGGAGGAGGTGAAAAGGAAGAAAGAGGAGCCGTAGTGGAGGGCTACGGAGTAATTTCGACCACCTGGGGATCTTTAACGTGCGCAGACATCGCACAGCACACGGACGCCTCTTCGTTTCGCCTCCATCGAAACGCAGCCGCCGGGGTCGGGATCGAACCCGGGTACTCCGGCACAGTAGTTGGGCGTCATATACCACTCTACCACCGCGGCGGGGTGAGCCCAGAAACAATTGCGGATTTCGAACCCCTAATCGTACATGACGAACGCAAAAAATCAGTAATGATTGCTTTGATTGGCTCCAGCCGTCTGCTGGACTTCAGCTGAGCCGAAAAGTAGGTTGCTCTTCACGACAAGCTATCCAAACCTCCTCTCGGTATTCCACTAAACAAAATGGATGCATGACCAACTGCAGCCTAGCTCACGCGTCAACAGAACTAGCGCGCTCACACTTTTAATAAATCAGGTTAACGTCCACAAGGACACCAGAAGTTCCCGCCTTAATAAGCGGTCGTACTCTCCAGCACGCAGGAACCTCAATGCAGAGGAGGGCGCACAGTTTCGACATGCGCACTCCAACGCATTTCCGAATGGGTACAACATATTATTAGCGTTATCTGGGGCAGTAACCGATCATAGTAGGCGTATTCCCTAGGGCCCCGCCGGGGTGGTGCAGTGGTAAGACGCCCGACTACTGTGCCGGAGTTCCCGGGATCGAATCCCGGCCTCGGCGGCTGCGTTTCGATGGAGGCGAAACGAAGTGGCGTCCGTGTGCTGCGCGATGTCAGCGCACGTTAAAGATCCCCAGGTGGTCGAAATTACTCCGTAGCCCTCCACTACGGCCCCGTTTCTCTCTATCCACTTTCACTCCCACCTTCATCCCTTCCCTTACGGCGCGGTTCAGGTGTCCACAGAGCAAGTGTGACAGATACTGCGCCTTTCCCTTCCTATGAACCAACCAACCAACCATTCCCTAGGAACTCAAAGCAATGCCAAGCCTACTCCACAACACCACATACATCATACGAGCAGTAGGAGGTGGCTTTTTCTAGCGAGGGCGTGCGCAATCATCACAAGCTCTTCCAACGGGCCATGAAACAGCGTACGCCACCGGCGCCCTGGTATGTATTCGTTCAATAAACAGTTTATTCATCATTTTCTATTCGTTGCTTTGTTTGTTTGAAACATCAGGAAGGTCATGTTCTAGCTGCGAGGAGAGCTAAGATCTTGACTGATATCGCTGTGAGGAGACAAAATATAGCCAATCTGGCACTTGCAATGAACACCCGAATGTCGCCGTGAATGAAGTCATTAATAAGGGTGAAGACAGAGTCGCCATATTTATTTTAGACATTTTAGTCATTTCCGACCGCGTAGAGTTTAGATGGGGCTACAGAATACGGGAATAGCAATATATCAAGGGCACGAAACCGCGCTGGTATAATATTTACTATAGTTGCCCCAAAACTAGCCTCAATAACTAATTTAGTCCCCGGAAGTGCTTTAACACTTATTAAAATGGCACACCACACAAGAAAATGTTTTGTAATATTCCATAATTGATCTGTACCGCGGGAGTTCCTGCCAAACTATGGACCTCATGCCGACACGCCTCCCCCCCCCCCCCCCCCCCCCCCGCCCGCCCCCAGTCGCGGCGGTTGTTGAAGAGAACGAAGAGAAGTGTGCGTAGTGGGAGGGGGCGCAGTAAATAAGTGACTTCACTGAGCTACTCGGGTGTGATCGCCTTGGTGCTGTTAAAAAGAGGAAGAAATACTGAGCGGGTATGAAAGCCGTATTACATTCACACTTTTTCCTTATTGCATCACGCGTTGCGTGGCGAGGAACGGAACTTAGCGACGGAAGTTAAAACGCGTGTATTCCTGCTGTTGTTCATTCCAACAGCGGAATCATGTGATAGCACAAATTGATATATTCGATCTGTATCAAACGAACCGATAGTAAAAGTACTATGGATAATAAAATTTCAAAAAGAATGTCCTGGCTCACGCTACCGCATTCGTTCGCATATAGCGATGAATTCTGTTTGCGTCTTTATAGTGACGATATCGCCATCTTATATACTGCCGTTCTGTTTTTAAATTCTGTACTGATGTTCTTTTAAGAGCCATTATAGATACGACGATGAAATCTGTGCCGGTTGATAGTACGGTATGACGGACATTATGTGTTGTACCTTTAGGGGTAATTTAAAGAAATATATCTGCGCTTAAAAAAAGGGAACACCTTGCATATATCTTTTTACGTCTCGACTTGTGAAACACGACTAAACCAGAACTTAACTCACAGACCGAGCTGCGGGTTGAAGGACATTGCGAAGATTAAGCGAGCGCAAAAAAGGGATAAAAATGTAACTGCAGATGTTTATCTACCCATACCGACATTCTAGAGCAGGTGTTTCGAACTCTTATTACTTGCTATGCAGTTCGCATTGCGAAAACGTCATCCCTCGTATGCCAGGTGCTGGAAAATTGAAATTTGCCGTTAGAGGGAGCAAATTAGACCAATAAAAGTAAAAAAATGCCAATAAAAATTAAAACTTAAGGCGTTCCTCAAGATTCGCTTTAGAGTAAATGCGATCACGTCTTCACACCATCTCATTCCACGAATTTGAGTATATGTTTGCTTAAGTAAGATTTTCGTTGAAGGAAGGTACGATATGTGTCGCAGTTTTCAGTAGACATCTACAATTAAGTTTTATATGTGTTCATAGAAATTTAAAGGCACCGTATTTGTCACAGTTCTCTGTTGGCACCTGAACCGCACCGTAGAAATATATGATACAGACTCAACTACATGGCTCCATTTTTTCTACCAATTCCGAACACTTCAGAAAAAACGCGAGCCTAAACCGCAGTACGGAGACACCTTTTGGAAAGAACGAGCCATGTACACTCTAGCATAATAATAAAAGAAAAATTGGCCGGTGTTCAATTCCGCTTAAACTGATTGAGACATGCAAAAGCACTGTTTGAAATTGTTTGGCATGCTTTGCTTGGTCATTTACCATTGAGAGACTAGCACAGGATTCGGCTGAGTGTGCCGGACCCTGTGAATAAAGAAAAAACAATTGAGCACAGGAAAAGGCATTACCTGTCTCAGGAATTGACATGAAGTCTTATTTATATCGGCATAATATTGGAGGTACATCCGTTGTCGGCTCGAAGTACTATCGCGAACTACCCTCCAGCTTGATTGCAGATTGATGATAAATGCGGGGCGAACTGGTATGACACCACCTTAAACGCTGCACCCGGGAGGAAGGGAGCACCAAAATTTTATTTAGAAAACACAGTATTCTTAAGTGTCTACTTGTTGCCACTTCTGCGGACATATTATGCGGACGCAATTCATGAGCCAAGTGAAGCTTTCAACTTAAAATAAATCAAATCGTCTTGTTCCAAGTCGGCACCCTCCCAGTATCCGCGAAAAAGAAAAAAAACGGCACGTACTGCCTACCGACTGTCTCGGAGGGTCGAAAACGTTTTTTGCACGCTAGTGGGTGCATTACCGAAATTAGTTCAAAGCGAAAACAGCTAAACACAGGAAAGAACGAAGTGACAGGACAGAGCGCTCTCTCCTGTCACTTTGTTCCTTTCTGTGCTTATCTGTCTGCGCTGTAAACTAATGTCGAAGGCTCACCACATAAGGATGGAGTGAGTTACAGAAAGGGTACAGCGGTTAATATCACTGGCGCTTATCCTAAAAAAAGAAAAAACAAATAGGAGCGTACACTAAATGGTGATAGTCCTCGCTCATTAAGGCAGATGGTTTTCGCCCATGCACCTCTTTTAAGGTTTACAAGGAACGCGTTTTGCGTCTTTGAGTTGTAGAGATAAGCTGACAGCGGAGTTCACTAGTGAGTCTGGCACGTGCATAACACACTGTTCAAATGTTTTGAGCCGGCGGCCCGCACCACACAGCTCTGCGGGAGGCATGCGGCCCATGTGTTTGAGATTTCTGTTTTAGAGAAAAAATCATATCGAGGCTCGCAAATCCTTGAATAACAGCAAGGAAAGAATGAAGCAGTGTTGAAAAGGAACAGAAGTGAGAAGATTGGATACGAGACATAAGGAAAATGATGTAAATAACAACGAGGGTAAAGAAAAGAAGGAGCCGTGTAGCGACGCTTTCTCTGTACAAAAAAAAAAAATAATAGAAAACTTGCCAAGATTCAAAATGAAACTGACACAGTTGAACGGCAGCAAAGCATTCTTTTTTTTTTTACATCTATTGTTGAGATTCCTGTGCAGTGCCGAGCGTCTAGACGGCGCGCCTGCGCCTGCAATGCAGGGCGTGAACCCCAACGCTCATTCACTTCGCTCCCTTTGTTTTTCCCGTACGGACATAGTCCACATAGTTCTACGAGTTTGAACCGCGAACGCATCACTCCAGAGGGCTTGGAACACGGTGTAAATGTGCAGAAGACAAAGGAGAAATCAACGTGAGGCAGCTCAAAAGCAGCCAGTAGTCTGCTTTGCGTTACGAAATTCGTCTGCTGTGTTTGCTGCCTCTCGTGCGGTGCTATGAAGCGTGGGGCCACAAAATTATCCCCCCCCCCCCCTTCACCCCCTGCACTGCTGGGATTTTAAAAAGCGGAAAGGGTGGGAGGGGAGGTGGTCATTGAACCCTCGGGCGCAATAATGTTCAGAAAGCGCCTTACAGTGATAAGATGATAAGATGAGTGAGTAGTGGTAGCAGCAAGCGCACAACGAGGTAGGCAGTCAGCATCCATTCCTTTTTTTTTTTCTTTATCAAATTTTTACTTGCGAAAGCAGCGTCGCAAATGAGCGCTGCGGGTAAATGTCGACCACTCAATGTGCGTTAACCTGTCGCGAAAGCCACACCCTGAAAGGAAACTGAACTTTGCTCCCTTCTGCGTAGAAACGACGCAGCTATGACCGGGTAAGGAATTAATTGTGCTTGATAATCACTCATTGGTGGCGGTTGGTAGCGAGAATATACGCACGTGTTTTCGAAGTTTTGTTATAGCTGTGTTGCCCTAATAGCGAGCTTGAGGAGAGCGGATATGCCCTAGCATAAGTACAGTCGTGAGCAAAAGTGGTATACAACACTCAGTCGGTGACGGAGGTCGGGAACACGGCACGGGAATCCAGTTTAGTGACACTGATAGGAACAGCGACAGTGACATATGCATGTGGATAAAATGGCGTACCGCCGTGATTGTCTCGATCCCTAAAAGCTGTTGCTAGATGAAGTCGCAATGCAGTTTTCCCTAGCTCCGCCAGTGGCTGAGTGTTGTATACCACTTTTGCTCACGACTGTACACCAGATTACCGGCCGTCTAGTGCACCTGACCAATAGCAGGTTTGTGCTCCACACTCACCACGCAGCTGTAAATGCGCATGAGCAGTAGGAATTCTTTAATCTATATTCAATTCCATGTTTACGTGCACGCATTCGTAAAACTCTACCATCATTACAGAGGAGCGTAACACGAGTTTCTCTTAACGTGTTGTGCATCTGCGCTGTAGGATTCGTTAGCGATCCCTGGAGCTTAAAAATGCCGTGTTCACACAGAACGTACTCTCTCTTCCTATCAGGAAGCTTTTTAAAGTAGTCTCAATTTTTTGCCTGAAACTTCCACCGCCGACATCTGGCCCTCGTTGCAGAAGTAAGCAAGATGCTGTTTGCCACACGCGTCCCAACCCTCAAAATATCACAATTGCGGCTTTGATGGAACAAGATGATTTTCCTGAAAGCACAATTCAGGCGGCTGTAAACAAATTAGGTAAGGGATACCAATGTTAATGGCATCTCTTGGTACAGTCAGAAATGAATAATAACGTCTAGTTCTCGTTGTTTTCATACGACTTTCACGGCATTACGGATTGCTCTGCCGCAGATGTAAATAACTCTCTTTGTTTTTAATTCTTCAAAAAAGTATTCAGCTGGTGGTAGTAGTGCGAGGGAACTTGTTGAAAGGGATCCCCTGTTGCTCTTAAGCGTAACATTCCGCAGTTTCATGATGATTTCAAATGTTTTTATTAAGCGCTGAAAAAAAAAAGCAACATGAAAGCAAAAGATTTCAAAGGTTTTCAGCTGCTACTTGCAAAATTGCGTGCACGCTACTGTCTACCAATAACGCAACGTATTTCGACCTAGTAGGTGTGGTAGTGTTTGTCTGCAGGTGCGTGCAGCGCCGTGCCGCGGCTAAACAGAAACTGCTACGCCTTCGATGAAAGTCTCTGAACAATTGTAGACAAGGCCACTGCCCTCCATAATTTCAGGACTATTTGTGCCAGAACCCACTGTTTGCTCGGAATCACTCATGAAGTACAAAGAAGATATGGGCAGACAAATAGCTTGTGGAAAAAGAGTGAAGACTCCTGTTCAATTTCTGATTAAGTCACTTCCGCTAAAAGCCTATCCCTTACATGCATGTCTTACTGTCACCTCTGAAAGATTCCTCTACATACAACAACCCTTTGAGAACACAACCGAACCTCTTGTTTCAAAAGAATTAGTTCAAATTCCGTTCCACATCTTCCCCATTTATCAGCCGCTCTGCAAGCTCGACCTTACCCTTCCCTCAACCCGTTCTCACCAAGAACGAGGCAGTGACCTGGAGAAAATTTTAAACTCCATCCAACACATCCCTGGCCCGAGCCCTTTTTAAACTATACACCAGACCATCCAAGTGCCCATTCTGCGAAGTCCCCTCCTCAGCTTCACTTACCACTGTGGTAATGTCCAGAAAACCTGCTCCTCCTTCTAGCAAATCCTTCTTTGCAAACCTGGACGGACCATCTAAACCAAACCTTGAGCTCCGGCAATCTCTGGGTGATAAACTCTGCAATAGATTAGGGCCGTTGCCTTTGAGGTCCTGAGCTGAGGGTTATATCCTAGTTATAGTACCTCTGCTTCCTTTTTTTTTTAAACGATCACATTAGAGAGCTTGTCGGCCGAAAAAGCTGCGGGCGCCGCTACGTTTAGCAAGGACCTGCAAAATATGAAGAAATAAAACAAAATAGATGGAAAACAATATTAAAGATGTAAAGAAGCCATAAAATACATCCTGTTTGGGCATACTAATATAATTAAAATTACAGTTAATTAATCAAACGTTAAAAGGTGTAAAGTTCACCTCGTTTTTCGTATGAGCGGGGGGATGGATTTCAAACTTTTTCAACTGAACGCATGCGTTCACACACTGGAAACCTTTCGCGGTGTTGAGATGGGACACATATAATTCGAAAGCCGTTAGCGTAAACCAAGACCTCCAGACTATATTTGACTAGGAGGCCGTTATTTCATGCCCTCTTTACTCTCACACTTCAAGAGATGTAGTGGTGACCTCCCATAATTGCGTCGATAGGATGACGGTATCTTTTGCTATCAGGATATGATCCATGCGTGATTTCAGAAAGTGGTGGCGAGTTGTTACTCAGTCTATATGGCTTGGTCTTTCCTCACTTTCGTGCTTACTGGCATTCAGGCTTCACTACTAGACGGATCGTTTTTGCCTTGAGTTCCCAAGAACACTCTTATACCGGTTTCCATTGGGCGAACAGGAGCACTTTTAGCTGCACTAAAAGTGCTCTCGCGAGTTTCAGCGCCTACCAGTGGTCGAACAGGAGCAGTAGCGTTGTGTTCCATTGGCAGAGGAGGCGCGCTTTTGGGGTCCCGGGAGCAGCCGAGAGCGAGTACAGGGAGAACGGAAAAAGTCACGTGACCTTTTTTATGTCACTTCTGGCATGGTCGGTCTTGAGAAAGAGCGCGCGCGCTCTCTCCCTCGGGACCGGCCGTTCTTCTGGTTATTCGCCGCCCGGAGCCCGGGCAGGACGGTCGAGAAAAATGGCGGAAGACGACAGCGGTGGCGTTCGGCCGGCAGATACGGGCAACGCAAGCGCGGGAAACGTTTGATCATATCACGCCTGACGTCACGCGCTCCGCGTCGGTACGCTGCTCTCCGAGCAGCGTGAAGTTCCATTGGGGAGACGAGAACGCGCGTCCCCAGTGCTTTCGTACGCTGCTCTGGCTGCTCTGGCTGCTCGATGCTCTTGCTCCTGTTCGCCCAATGGAAACCGGTATTAGTTATCACAACAGCAGAGACCCTGTGGGAGCCGAGCACTTCGGACTCGTAAATCAGGGCGCTGGAACTGAATTGTATAATGTCTAGATGGTAGGCCACTTGAAGTTCTCTTTAACTCCAGAAAATATTTGTACATGGTTGTGGGTAAAGAATACGGGAACCGTTCCTAAATTCTAAAAGCTAGAGGGCATCAAAATCAAACAGTTCTTTAACTAAAACATCTAGGAGTGATCTTTGATCATGAATCCGCTTCCTCATGTTTTAGTCGCTTCTCCAAAATTGATGAATATTTGCTTCTGCATAATCGCTTTCGCATCAAAAAGAAATAAAGGGAGGTTTTATATTCTTGAAACAAACTAAGCTCGAATAACAGGAAAAGCACAGAAACGAAAGCCGCACAACCTAAAAAATATTTGTATGCCTGGAATTCCTATGAAATAATGCAAACGAACTAAAAATAACAGTAAAGTAAAATCAATTCTTATAATTTCAATAAACCAATTACGGAAACTGCGAAACGTCACGTTAGACATCGTGGCCGATGTTCAAACAGTGTATCCTAAAATCAAAAGAGAAATATAGATACAATACACAATAAATGGAGACGGAACATTTCAAATTAAAGGCGCCGCCACCTTCGTTTCATTGTGTTTGGCGCTGTTGTGAATAGACAAGGAAGGTCTTCAGTTATTCACTTGAAGCCAAAGTTCGGCGTTTAGTTCTCGAGACGACAAATGGCAAATAACTTAGATTAATGGCCAATCCAGGGCGCGGGCCTACATTTGAAAAAAAAAGGAAATCCTAACCTGTCATCAGATGACACAATTTACATGATGGGCCAAAAACAACAACTGACACAGCAGCTGCATTCATAACATGCAAGAAATTGGGTCATAGCATTACTAAAGACTGTTAATAATGCAGTACAATAATCGCTTTGAACCGGAAGTAACGAGTATCAGCAAAGCAAAAGACCATATTCTTGACAACAGCAGCCATGCATATCAAATCTTTACTGGTAGTCTTTCCGTACTCAAAGAAATTAATAAAGGAAACAGCAGAAGACCATCCATTCAACTAATTAATTAGATAATACTGAATAAATACAAAATAAAAATATCATGTGTAAAATTGCACACCGGAATGAACAGAAATGAAGTACCAGATGAATTAGCTAAAGATCTGCTGACGAAAAATCAATACATCTTTATTTGTTTAAGCCAGGTTTAAAGAACAGTTCATGTAACAGTCGATAATAAATTGAATGATAAATTGAATACATATGTCAAAAGGTTTAGAGCGAAATGTCTCTCTCTCACCACCGGCCATCAAGAAAATGTTTGTTTGTGCAGTCCCCGAGACTTACTAGAGTTTTGTGTGGTCAAAACCACGCAGTCACGAGCAGCGCAAGTAATTCTTTCAGTCCTTTATAGTGGCTGCAGCGTGCGAGTCTCGAAGACGGGTCTTTCAAGTTCACTAGCCAACAGAGAAAGTGACGAGCCTTATGACGTCAGAAGGTTTGCTGTTTTTGTGCAGAACAACAATCGGGTACTTTTTGCCTTTTATGTTGCCAACAAAGATATGTCTTATACTGCTAAACATGATGAGTTATTAGTAATGATTTGAGCGTTCAGTGACTTTTCTTTCGTTCCGCATTACGCTTTTCGCTCTAACTTCTTCTCATCATGCAACACCGACAAACCCGGTAGCTTGTTTTCCTGCACTGATCAGTGACTGACCATGACCTCCCGTAGTGCTCTCACTCTAAAAAGAACCATCGGAGCGTATTCGACACGGTTGGGTTCGAACTCGGGGCTCAGTAGCGGAGCGTCTAAACCATTAAGCCACCGCGGGGGTATGCTTTTTCTCCTCAGAATAACCTGGCCGGCTTAAACACCAACAATTTGACCTGGTGGCTCTTAGATGGCGCCAAAAGTAGGGTTAAACCGGGAAGGTTATAAAAACATGCTGGAGTGGAAGGGGCGCACGTTAGCCATCTTGGAAGGGGCAGAAATAGCGCAGTGCCGAAGGTTCGATCCATATCAAACGTCGCAAATGTGACGCGGTTAACTGTTTAGCATTGCTCTGAAAATTTTCGCGCTTTTGTATTTCATAGAAAAAGTCAATTTGGCGCAATTTCTCTTAAAATTGACATTTTGAGTAATTTTAGCCTTATTTAATCTTTAAGCTGGGTGCTAAGCAACTAAGTATTTTGGGAGACAAAATGTTAAATATCGGGTGTTTTGTGAACTGCTTTGCCTGGTTGGTTTTCGCACACAAACGAACCCGAAAATATATGTGTAATGAATTACGGAGATAAATTCAATTTTTTCTATCCTTGAATTAAATTTATTGCAAAGCCCTCAAAGTCCTGCTTTTTCAGGATTTCATAAAGGGAATAGTTTGCTCACTTATGGCGCTACTGTGAAATATCGGAAAAATAACTTCCAGCTCCTCAGTTTAAGAAAGTCAAAGCATATATATTTTATTTCAGTTATAAAAATTTCGATTTTTTATGGTTAGTTGGTGGATTATTTTGACCAAATATTATTGTAAGGTCACTGACGGATCACCAAACTTTTCAATGAAATCCTATAGGGTCGGACAAAAAACCTGAAAATTTTAATTGAATTGCCTAAAATTGAGTTAATTTTGTCATAGATATTTTATAGAGGAAATGCAGTAGGATGCAATGACATGTCTCACACGTTTCGTATTTGCAAATTACTTTATGTATTTGAAGAATTTGTCGAAACGAGGCCACCCGATTATTCACCAATAGAAAGAAATAGCGGAAGCCAAAAAACAATATGCCTAATCGAGAAACTAAGAAATTAGCCCCGATTCAGAACCCGCATCGTTCATGTAGCCAACCGCTATCTGAAACAATCATACAATCAGGTGCCCATAACTACACAGTTGTATAGGAAATTTATTAATTTACAATGACATCAACTCTACGAATTGAATAGGACCCTTAGAAGTTCTATTTATATGCGATTATTGGAGCAGTTGTAGTTTCTTGTTTGCATAAACGACCTCATTGAAGATTCAGAAATCAAGGCCAGATTATTTGCAGACGATTGCATTATTTATACTAATGTTAATTCAGTTGAAGATCAAGTTAAGCTTAATGGTTACCTGCTCAACATTAGCGAATGGTGTAGAAAGTGGCAAATGTCTTTAAACCCCAGTAAAACAGTATGTATGACAATCACACACAAACATCAGCCACTCGAATTTGACTACTCATTACAAGAAAACAAACTTAATCGAGTAACAGAATATACATACCTGGGAGTGACAATTACTTCAGACCTGTGTTGGAACACTCACGTACATAACGTTGTTGCTAAAGCAAATAAAAGATTAGGATTCATTAGGCGGTCAATTAAGCATGCTACACAGGATACTAAACTTACGGCTTATAAGATGCTCGTACGCCCGATAATGGAATATGCGTGTGAGGTGTGGGATCCCTACACTCAAACACTTGCAGTTGAACTGGAGCGAGTGCAGCGACGTGCACTTCGCTTTATCTATTCTCGCTTCCGAAGACAAGATCAGGTAACCCCACTTTACACTTTAGCGAACTTGCGCCCTCTTCAATGTCGCCGGAAACAAAAAAGACTCATTCTTTTCTATAAGATTATGAACAACATGGTACATATCGATAAGCAGCAATACATAAGCGAAACTACTTCACGTATCACTCAGGGTAAACATTGCAGACACGTAAAAGAACAAAAGTTTTCTAAGCACTGCTACAAGCATTCCTTCTTCCTGTCCACAGCGAGAGAATGGAACAGACTGCCAGAGAATGTGGTGCTCGCATCGGGTGTGGATGTGTTCTCTGCCGGAGTTCGTGATTGTTGGTGTAGTGCCTGATATAATGCGCCTTGCATTTGTGTTGGGCATGGTGTTTTCACATTGTTTTCTGTTTCGTTGCAGCGATATTTTTGCGCATTTTTATTTGTTGCTTAGAGGTCAGTTCCATTTTTGATATGTTAAAACTTGGCACCGACTGGATGGTGCTGGTGTTTTGTTTGTCGTGTTCCGCCTTTGTAATCTGTACCCTGTATCGCTCCTATCTTGGTCCTGACCGGACTGATAGTATCACTAATAAATAAATAAATAAATAAATAAATAAATAAATAAATAAATAAATAAATAAATAAATAAATAAATAAATAAATAAATAAATAAAGTGAATTATAATGTCAGAATCAGCAGTTTGATCAGTTGAGGTTTCTTTGTGACGTGCCTGTGCAAATTGTTAATTTTATTGCAACAATAAGACTAGAGTCGACGCAATTCAGACAAGAGAACGTTGTTAATTTCCAGCTTAAAACTGCATACTATCAGCGAATCACACAACGCAATGCGTGCAGTATTCTTCGTAAAACAGCGCACGTTATTCGGTGTTCACTACTTTCACAGCCAGTTTGCAACTTTCTCATGTGTGCTATGCAGGATTTAAGCATAAAACGTGGCCTGTATCAGTGCAATGGTTGGGTTTGTTATTTGCAGTAGTATTTAGTTCTTTTTGGGAAGCATCGTTAGCTATGTCTTTTCTCTCGCTTTTTTTCGCAACTGAGCTTAATTTCAGGTTTGTTGCATACCTTGTTATTTATGATGCTATGAGTTAGTTTTATTTTGAGAACTTACAGGACTGCTCATTTCTACTTCTCAAGGGAGCGGATTAAAGAATAACAAGCAATGCAAAGTGCTGCGCATATTATTTTCTACTAAGCTTTAGACGGAGCTCGTAAATCCACTAGCAGTGGCCCTTGCCAAATGTATTAATCTATTAATCCTCAGATCATGGTCAGATCCTGATCTCGATTCTCTTCTATCTCGATTAAACCGAGTTAGACGAGCCCCTGGTTTGCATGGCTTCTGCGTTATATAACATTTGATTTTGAACCCTATTTGTCGGCACCATTTCAACAATGTATGACTTGAAGTTGTAGCATTAAAGTTAAAATTTATTCATAATTACTAATTATCAGAAGTTACCCACTTAGTGTGGTGCAAGACATTAGTATAGTGCTACCAAGCTCAATATAAGCTACGCAACAATATATGCCATGAAACTAGGGCATAAATTTCAATGTTATTCCCAACTAGGGTTTTATGAGTGATTAATTGTAAAGTCCAGTTAGTCCAGTGCAGTTATACTCGGCATGGTATATCCAAGGATATGCGACTTCAAGCTCTATCATTATTTCTATCTTTTTCGCTATGATCTAATTAAAAGTAATTAGGTCACAGAATAAGCCTAGTGCAATTATACTGGTCATATGCTATCTAACGACATATTACTCGATGATATCGTATTAAGACCAAAACTGAATGGCAGATAATTAATTAACTATGTTTAACGAAGACCTACAATTAATCCACTGCTACTAGACACAATCTGCACAACTATATAACACTTGCGTTGAGATGGATTGACTTAAAGTTTGACATTTAGGATCAGCTGCGATTTTTGAACTCAACAAAGCTAAATATGGCCCAGTACTAGAATATCGTCGAGGTTTTTACAAATGCGAATGGCTCAAAACGATATAGAGACGTCCAGTATGGCTGCGTGATGAGCAAGATAGTTCATCAGAAATTAATGAACATTTAAAGACATGAAACACACTGGCAACGCAGGCGAACTGTGCTCTGAAGCGGAATGGAAGGCTGCTTTTTGCCTCCGTCAAGATGGCCGCCGCAGCCTTCATCCGAGCCGATTGGCCAATATAGGCGACGACCGCTCTAGCACTTTATTTTATAAGCTCCTTGGGTTAAATCCGTGGTCTCCAATATCGAGCGCGCTGCTTCACTGGAGATAATAGTGGACGCCACGTTTAAACCTCCGCCATTTGACGGGGTGGCTCCCAGATGGCACCACATGTGCAGATTTTGACAGTTGACAGCTGTGTGGTGCGGACGCGTGTTCCATCGCTCCTCCGATTACACGTGGCTACCGGAAACGGACGGACTGGCGACAGCGGGAGTTTCCGAAGCGTCAAATAGATGAGTTCTTTCTTTTATTAACTTTATTTCGTTTTCAGCTAGTTAGGTTAGGTGCAGTCAAAAGAATAGATTTTAGCTCTTGGTCCTAGCGGTCTGATTTTTCGTGTCGGCAGCTAGGTTTTCTTGGCGTTCATTATTTAGCTATCTTGTTTAGATAAATATTTTTTTTCTAGGCTATTGGAATTCGCAGAATTGGTTTTTAACGCGTGTTTGCTAGTCGTATCTTGTGTCTTCTTTTGGCAATTTGTATATTTTGAGAATTCGTAATAGATACAGTTCAGTCGATGAGTGCTCAAGATGTGCAATCAAAAGAAGGTAAAGTGTACTAAGTGTGAGGCGCAAGTTAATCTCAAGGAAACGCGTTTTGACTCTGTAGGTGAAGCGGAAGGCAGCGACTTTTTGTGTCGGTGTTGCGTACTGAGTGCTCGTCTAGATAGATTTGATCAAGAAAGGGGCAGTTTAGTGTCTCGTGTGGATGATTTAGAAAATGAAGTAAGTTTGTTAAGAGCGGAAAATCAGAAACTGCTTGGACAGCTTACTCAAATTGAAAAAAAAAAAAAAGGGCCGACTTTATCCTTGGAACCAACGAGGATGAACATTCCAATGCGGGCCACGTGGCTTGGGCCAGCACTGGCATGGAAGGCATAAGCAAAGTAGGTCAGGCGGATCCGAACCGTCAGAGTTATTTAGAAGCAGCTAAGACGCCGGAAAAAAAGGAAGAAGTAAGAAAGAATGAAAATCCCAGAGATAAGGACACCGATAACCGAAAGCAGGAGCCAACAGTTGGGAGAGGGAGAGAGAAGGCCCAGGTGCTTATCGCCGGAGATTCTAACATGAACAGGTGCAAGCGAGATATCTTGGAACGTGTAAGGGGTGATAAGAGAGTGTTGGTTGGAGCCTTCCCAGGGAGAACAATGAGGGCAGGGCTAAAAGGGAGTAAAAATAGGCTGTTAAAGAATTCCGCAGAGCGCAGTATGGTAATAGTAGCCGCGGGGCTAAACGATGTCCTAAATGGTGACGCTGAGGAGTGGTGGAAAGTTTAGCTAAGGGAGTTGACGAGATCAGGTAGATAGCACAGCAGACGCAGATAGTTGTATGTACAGTACCAGAGGGGTTAGGATTGATCGGAAAGGTGGAAAAGGACGTGGTGACAGTTAATCAGGACATAAGAAAGTTAAGCCTGGAGAAGCGTTTTGAAGTGGTTGAGGTAAACAGGGAGGTACATAAAGCAGGTTTTGGTAGGGCTTTTCAGCGAGATGGCATTCATTTTAACAGAAGGGTGGGAGCAGAGATCGGCTGGCGCCTGGCAGGCAGAGCTGTAGCTTTATTAGGGGGTCCGCGAGGACTCCGTGCACAGAGGTAGTTAGAAGTGAAGCAGAAGAAAGTGTAATAATGGAGGCTGTGCCCCCAAAAATGGCAAAGAGTAGGTCGAGAAAGAAAAGTACAAAAAAGAAATTTAACACTAGGATCAGCTACATAAACATGCAAGGAGGTAGAAAAAGAGCGAAATGACTAGAGATAGAACAGCAGTTGAAGGATGACAAAATAGGTGTGTACGCTCTTTGCGAGGCTCATCTCAGGGATCTAGAAGATCCGCCGTTTATGGAAGGCTACTTCTGGGAAGGGTGCAACAGAACGAGAACGGAAAAAAAGGGTGGAGGGGTAGGTATGTTGATATACCAGGGAACAAATTGGCAGAGAATTAAATCATCTTGTAAAGAACATATCTGGGTTTCAGGAACAATTGCCGGCATAAGGACATGGCTAGGGGTAGTTTACTTAGGAACAAGACATCCATGCAGGCAAGAAAACAGGGATCTTGTTGAATGTCTCAGTGACGATATAAGCCAGTTTGGAAACGGGGCCAATATTTTTCTACTGGGGGACATGAACGGCCACATCGACGATCTGGATGGACACACGGATTGTAACGGCAAGCTAATGCTAGATTTCTGTGAGCGACACGATCTAGTTGTAGTAAATAGAGAAACAAAATGTGAAGGCCAAATCACGTGGGAATTCCGCAACAGGCAGACGACCATTGACTATTGTCTAATGTCGCAGGAAATTTATAGCAAGGTCACAAAAATGGAAATAGACGAAGAAGGAGAGTGTAGTCTGGGAAGTGATCATAAACGTATTAGTCTGCAGATGGGGCCCTTGATGAAAAGAGAAATGGAACTTCGACAAAACGTAAACGCAAAATTAAACGACGATCAAATAGCGCGGATAGCAGCAGACATAGAGGAAGCAATAGAGAAAAGCCCCATGGAAGACTGGGATTATGAACAGGTAGAACTACTCATAAGGAGGAAAATTCAGGAGGTTAAATTAGCAAACCGCTGGAATGGAAAGTGGAAGCCACGGAGCTGGTGGAATAAGGAAATCAGGGAAGCTATTGAACAACGACGGGCTGCTTCAAGGGAACACCGAATGGCAAAGAAAGCACAGGTATCTCAGGAGGAAATCGACCAAAAATGGGAGTCATATCGACGAAAGAAATTTCAAGTGCAGGCCCTCGTCCAAAGTAAAATAAGACAGTCCACCGATCGCTGGACGGCTGATATACACGATGCCTCTAGAGGCGGATCAAGAAAATTCTGGAACCATATAAGCTGGCTAGGGAAGAAGAATCAAAGAAAGCAGGATCGGATTCAAGATAACGAGGGAAATTGTTTAAAGGTAGACAACGCAGTGAACTACATTACATCAGTTATAGCCGAGTCATTTAAGAGCGACGATAGGGTAATCTTCGCAAATCAGGAAGTAACACAAGGTAGCAGAATTCAAAGCAGCTTAGAACTCACCAATCTAAACTGGAAAAAGGCAGAAATAAATATTCCTAAAAACACATCTACAGGAATAGATGGAATTCCGATCAAGCTGATTAATGAACTCGGTCCAAAAAGTAAGGAAACGTTGTTAAAAGTTCTGGAAACAGTCATAACGAATAAGCAAATTCCGGACAGCTGGCGGCAGAGTAAAATGAATTTGATTTATAAAGGGAATGGAGACAGGATGCACATAAAATCCTACAGGCCGATTACATAACATCTGTTAGTACAGGTTAGCCATGCAGGCGGTGAAATTAAAAGTGCAAGCATGGGTTGAAAGTAACAAGATACTCGGAGACCTTCAGAACGGCTTTAGAAATGGTAGGCGCTTAGATGATAGCCTGTTCGTGCTTACCCAATGCATCAAAATATCTGGAGTGGAAAATAGACCTTTGTATTTGGCCTTCCTGGACATAAACGGGGCGTACGACAACGTAAGCACGGAACTCCTGTGGAACATATTAAAAGAAGAAGGTATAGGTTATGAGATAATACAGTTCATACAGGAAATATACCGGGATAACAAAGTAGAAAATATGTGGGAAGGGATAAGAAGTACGGAGGATGTCAAAGTATGCAAAGGATTAAGACAAGGCTCTGTCTGTCCTCTATCACCGGTGCTGTTCATGTTTTATATGATAAACCTGGAACGGAGGATACAAGACAGTAACCTAGGTTTTAACCTGTCATAGAGATTAGGTGGAAAGGCAGTAGAGCAGCGCCTCCTCGGTTTGATGTATGCAGACGATATTGTACTGCTAGCTGAGAGTCTGGAAGAATTGCAAACTCTAGTTAAGTATTGCGGAGACGAAGGGGACGCTCTAGGCTTCAGTTTCAGCGCAGTTAGGTCGGGTCTGATGATTTTCAACGGCTCAACTGATCAGGATCTTAAAATACAAGGCCTTGAAATACCTAGAGTAGCAGAATATAAATATCTTGGGGTATGGGTAAACGAAGGATTGGCATACATTGGACAGCATGAGCATTCACTTAAGGCCAAAGGGCGAAGGAATGCCGGGATAATGAAGCATAAGGCATTGTGGGGATACAATAGGTATGAGGTTTTGAGGGCTATTTGGAAAGGAATTATGGTGTCCGGACTTACTTTCGGAAATGCGGTTTTGTGCCTAAAATCAGAGGTACATTCGACACTAGAAACAAATCAGAGATCCGTTGGACGATTATCACTAGGTGCCCACGTCAAAACTACAAATGAGGCGGTACAGGGAGATATGGGCTGGGCATCTTTCGAAGTACGGGAAGCTCAGAGTAAAATATTATATGAGGAACGCCTGAGGAAATTGGACGGTAACAGATGG
The DNA here is from genome assembly GCF_055883805.1 of Amblyomma maculatum. NCBI lineage: Eukaryota > Metazoa > Arthropoda > Arachnida > Ixodida > Ixodidae > Amblyomma > Amblyomma maculatum. The sequence continues at coordinate 85,030,900 of NC_139351.1, read as the reverse complement.
GCAGCTAAAGTATTTAAATACCTGTACCTAAGAAGCGTTGACTCACAATGGAGGAAAAGAAGTAGGCGACGAACCAGTAAGTATGCATGTCACAAGGACGAAGAAATAAAGAGCCTTAAGCAGCAGGTGAAAAGCACAGAAGGTAAAAAAGGGATAAATTCGATGTGAAGAAACAGAGTGTGAAATTATACCGAAAGTAGAAAAAGCAGATCAGGAAGGAAGATTTCTTTGATAAATCAAGAGGCAGTGCCCTACTTTTTAAAGCTAGATCAGGGTGCCTTAGAACACGCAGCTACAAAAAGAAATTTAACAATGGAGATGAAGCATGTGCTGTATGTGGAAACTCCAGTGAAACAATTTTCCATATTATACTCGAATGTAATGGTATCCATCCGGAAGTTGGTGCAAGCGCAATCACTGTTCCTGAAGCTCTGGGGTTTAGAGATAACAGTGGCCGGGCGAATAAACCGGCGTGGAAACTAGCAAAAAACGACTGGAAGATTGGTGGCTTAAAAGCAGAGAAGTGACATAATGTTAGCAATGTAGGAACAAAATTTAATAAATAGAATGATGGTTTAGTTAACCATTCTAAATCAATAATTAATATATAGGATAAAAAATGAGCATGATAGCTACTGCTACCACCCCGTTTCAAAGGGGACGCTATTCCATCCATCCATCCATCCATCCATCCATCCATCCATCCATCCATCCATCCATCCATCCATCCATCCATCCATCCATCCATCCATCCATCCATCCATCCATCCATCCATCCATCCATCCATCCATCCATCCATCCATCCATCCATCCATCCATCCATCCATCCATCCATCCATCCATCCATCCATCCATCCATCCATCCATCCATCCATCCATCCATCCATCCATCCATCCATCCATACATACATACATACATACATACATACATACATACATACATACATACATACATACATACATACATACATACATACATACATACATACATACATACATACATACATACATACAGTACTCACGGATTGAAATAGGACACTCGGAGCGCGTGGCCGTCGCTGCATGCAGCGCCGCCCGCGGATGCTCATGGAACCAAGGTGCTGCATTGTGGTATAGCGCGAGGGGGAGAACTCCTAAAAAGCAGAACTGCTCCTTCCGGTCGCCAATCAGCCGGCCTGTTGTTTACCACACTGCCTTGCATGCAGCGACGGCCACACGCTCCGAGTGTCCTATTTCAATCCGTGAGTACTGTACATACATACATACATACATACATACATACATACATACATACATACATACATACATACATACATACATACATACATACATACATCCATACATACATACATACATCCATACATACATCCATACATACATCCATACATACATCCATACATACATCCATACATACATCCATACATACATCCATACATCCATCCATACATACATCCATACATACATCCATACATCCATACATCCATACATACATCCATCCATACATCCATCCATACATCCATACATACATCCATCCATACATCCATACATACATCCATCCATACATCCATACATCCATCCATACATCCATACATCCATACATCCATACATCCATACATCCATACATCCATACATTCATACATCCATACATCCATACATCCATACATCCATCCATTCATCCATCCATCCATTCATACATCCATCCATTCATACATCCATCCATCCATACATCCATCCATCCATACATCCATCCATACATCCATCCATACATCCATACATCCATCCATCCATCCATCCATCCATCCATCCATCCATCCATCCATCCATCCATCCATCCATCCATCCATCCATCCATCCATCCATCCATCCATCCATCCATCCATCCATCCATCCATCCATCCATACATACATACATACATACATACATACATACATACATACATACATACATACATACATACATACATACATACATACATACATACATCCATCCATCCATCCATCCATCCATCCATCCATCCATCCATCCATCCATCCATCCATCCATCCATCCATCCATCCATCCATCCATCCATCCATCCATCCATCCATCCATCCAAACTTCAGCGCACAATGTCCATAGCCACAAGAAGTTTGTGTCACGCGAGTATTCTGTAAAAATCCGCAATTACATCGAGTTAAAATGACTAAGACGAGAACTTTAACAATATAATCGGTTTTAAATAGATAGCCCATACAAAGTTTCCAGGATACGGTCGTAACCACTTAATTTCATTCAGGTATCGATAAAGGACTAACACCCAAGTGCGGCCAAGAAATTACAGACCTGGGTCACTAATTCATTTCTGAAACCGCTAAGGCATTTTAACGAGGACAAGACTGGATACGCGTTCATGTGATGCATGATATGAATGCACATTAAAGATCGCCAGCTGATCGAGATTATTTCGGAATTCAGATAACAGATACCGGTGCTGGCTAACGTATTTTCCTTCCTTTTGGATAGATAACAAAATAATCACATACTACTATGGTGCGTGTTTTTAATCTCATTCATTCACTCTTCGTTTATCCTTTCCTTTACGGCATATTTGATAAATGCGCCGTTAATCAGACCGGTACTCTGTCTGTCCTTACATACAAATCAATGTTTCTGTAAACAGCGATAGGTGTCATAACCGTACCTTCTCGTGATTGCCTTTGAGAAAATTGTCCAACAGAGAGTGGCCCCAGGAGAAAAACATTGGCTGGAGTGCAGGTGTTTGTGCGAATGCATTGTGTCAATAAGGTCCGGGCGCCTGCTAGTCGGGGTTCATTAATTGTGATTGTAATACAGCTATCATGATTTATTTTTTCTTCTTTATTTCGGCACTGTCATTAAAAAGCGAGCGCTAGAATCCTAGCGTGCGCGTTTACTGCATGTGCTGCGTCAATGAATTCTACAGCTTTGTATTCGATCTGACCCATTTTCTTACAACAGGGTCACAACCTCCACTTTGGGTGTTTGAAACATGAACAAAGAAAGAAAGAAACAATAAAACTGAACGAGCAACAGTCCCCGATCGTACTTAACCAGTTTGCCTGTGCCTTAGTTCTTTGTGTAGGTTTCTTCGTGTGGAGTTGCCCCTCCAGTAATACGAGATGAATCAGTATTCTTAAGTTGATGCTTTTTTGTAAGCACACACAAAAAATAAAATAAAATATGCACATGCAGCTAAACGCACAATACGACGGCAGTGATCTGAAAGACACGTACTATATAGTAACGGGCGATGGTTGTTAGAGCTGCTACGGGTCGCTGACTATAGCATAGTTCCTCCAGCCTGGTTGAATACCGAAGCTTTCTTTAAAAGGCGGTGCTTTAAAGGAAGATGATCTTTCTATTTAGTGGATGTTTTCATCCGCTCCGGGGAAAAGCACACATGTTTTCGTCTGAAAGCGACCGACATTTCTTGCCTGGAACTTACGTGCAGCGAAGCGTGCGTTTTATCCCGTCCGAAAGTAAGCCGCCGACACAGTTTTTCGGTCTATTTTTCTTTGACGCAAGCACAGAACGTCCGTACTTTGCTGGCAAAGTTCTGTTCTCTCCATCTGTGTTTTGGCTCATAAGTACACAACGCCCGCACGCAGGAGACGACGGGAATTCCAGCTCAATTCTCTCGCTTGCATGAAAGCGTCCTTTTTGCAGCACCCTCGGCGAGCTACCACGTGGGCGAAACTTGCGCACGGGTGTTTAGCCACCATCTTGTAACGCCCTAAACAAACAAGGCGCTTGTTTGACACCGGGTGTTTCAGCAAAAGGCGCCGACTGAAAAGGAATGAACGGGAGAAGAAGCAAGGCAGCGTGTCTCCCACACGCGCGCATTTGCGTTGTTTGAAAACTGCCGCCGAGTTCGCTACCGGTTTTCGTGTCGTTATGTATGTACTGTGCTAATAACGCGCTAGACGATGCTCAAAAACAGTGCTTCTGTTTCGTCCGCGGCTGCCCTCTGCATCCTGCGGGCCGGCTAAGTTGAGTCGAAGCCGCCGCAAGCGCAATAAAAAAGACAATCCGAATCGTTTGTGCTCTTCTGTTTCTCAGCGGTGCCACCAGAAGTCGCAGAGTACCACTCCTCCTCCTTGTCTCGAGCTGTCTCAAAGCGAGCGCACGCGCGCGCGCCCTCTACACTAACGCTTGTCACGGGCAATTTAATCACCGGTCTTCGTCGTACAGAGCGGCATAGGCGTTCCGTTGGTGTGGCGTGGCGGTGTTGTCTTTCTCGGTTTCACACCGCCTCATTTCTTTCCTTCCTGCTTTCTCTCCTCCTTTCTACTTTCGCTGTCTCGTTCTTTAAAGCCCCCCCCTCCCCACACTGCCCCCTTCGTTCTTTTTTCTGCCTTTTTGTGTTCTTTCGTTATTAATCTGCTGCGAGCCACGTGACTGCCGCTGCACAACCCGCCTTCTGAACTAACTTAGCCAACTTTCTCTCCCCTTCCGCTGAACAAACCAAAGTCCTTCTTGTGTGGACTCCTGCCTTGGCCTCAAGATTGCGAGCCGACAACTGGAGTGAAGAAACCGGGCCGCTCCTGAACAGCGGCAACTTCGAGCGAGCTGTCCGGTGTTTGGGGCTGCTTTGACGACGGGGAAAACTACGTTAACTCCTCTATGAGACAAACATCAGCCGCTAAGTCTTTCCCGAGTTCGACTCGCTTCTCTAGGGACCTCGGTTCGTTGAGACTTCGTTTGTTTTTGTGTGGGAACTCTTTCGAGTGTTCGTATTGCGATCGTCCGCTGTGTAATCCTCTTCCTCCGTGTCTGTTTGCTGTAGATTTGGTTCTGTCGGGACAGCCCCTACTGGACCGATGAACTTGACTATAGTTTTGATGAAGATCATGGATGAGGTTTTGGATAAATGAGTTCGAAAGACGCATTTTCAGCCGTACATCTTGCAGTCAATTGGTCAGCCATTATAAAATATGTCATTAGCGTTTTTTTATTTAAAATCTTTATCAAAATCATCTTCACACTTTCCGGCCATAGTGCTGGATTGTAGACCTGTGACGGAAACGATCGACGGCCAAAAAAATAAATTTATAGGTAAAAATTAAAACAAACACAAGGATACTAACACAGGCCACAAGCGTTACTACTGCTGATTGGTTTATTTTTAGCATGTGGTCTTTACATTTTTTTGCTGATCATCAAACAATTATGGCCGAAAAACGATCGGCAGGAACACGCATAAATTGTTAACAACGAAATATTGAACTGCCTCGGAAGAATTTCATCCAGACATTGGTGATTCTTACTATATTTTTCTGCCATTGTTAGTTTTTTTACTGAATTGGCTGCACAAACGACAAACATTACTGCTCCTGCTCGACCTAAAACGCACATCATGCGATCTTTATTCGACGGTGCTACTGCTGACTTCTATTGATAGCCACTTATAAGCCGTTATTTTTAACGGCTTATAAGTGGATAACGCATAGCAGCCCGCTCACATTGTTGTGAGCGGGCTGCTGCGAAACCTGCAACGGGGTGACCATCTTTTCGACAGTGCTTCACAATCAACACGGACGCAAAGCAGAGATGGCGCTAAATAAAAAAAAAAGGAACAAGTTTTTTCACAGTTGAAGTTGAAGTTGAAAGTTTATTTTCAAATCAAAAAACAACATACATGAATATACAGTGAGAGGTCCCATGGTACAATACCGCAGGCGGGCAGTTGGCAGTTAGTTCTAAATTATTGGTTACTGCGTTCAGTTTGAATCGCTGAAAACACTGTTTACTTTACTTGATTAAGTGACAGTTGAACGTTTTCCTTTCACTGATATAGTGTGGCGGTGGCCCGACTACGTTGTCCTCGCAGTTTTAGCGAAGGACGTGATGGCCAATTCAGGGAAAAGCGAGCAGAAAAAAGAAATCGAAGGAGCGCACATAATGTGACATACGTTCGAGCTTCTCGTATTCCCTGCTCTTGAAAGTCCACGGGTCGAGTTAGCAGTACTATTAATCTCATGTGACAATCAGTGAGTCCACCAACACGAGTGTGACTAGTGGGTAACATGAGGGGCCAAACCTTCACGCCATCACTTCCATCAGTCACCGGGACAAATTACTCGGCAGCAATGCTGACGGTCACAGGTGATGATCACGCTTTGATGACGTCAAATTGAATGGCCTACCTTGCTCCAACAGGAGAAGTCTTTAACTGAAGAGGCAGTAAATTGTCACTGCTCGAGAGTTATGAATTCGTCCTCACCGCCACTCATCCATGGAGTGGTTTTAGGCTTACCCTCCAAATCAGGACTGCTGCTTCCATTCATTGCACAAATGTATTGCTGATGTGTAGTGAGTGCATGGAGCAAATCAGCATCGCAAGCAGCCAAAGAATGCGTTTGCGCTACAATAGCTCTCTTGGACAGTTTTTTTTGTTCGGTCAAAGAGCATTCCTGGTAGCAAGGAGCTAAAAAAAAAAACACCTGCATGGAGCTAACTGTTTGTCATGACCAAAGCGATCGAATTTGTAAGCTCATAATTGGGTCTGAAGGTCAGCTTTCTGTTTAAGTAAGAAGAAAAGCTTTAACAGCGACTACTCTCTGTCATAGAAGAAATGTAGACAGAGAGTTAAAACTAATTGTACTTGTACTCGACTGTACAGTATAACTGAACGCTTTTAAGGTTATTTTTGCCGAGAACAGACTATCTTGACAGGCTTCAAAAGAAGTTGCACCAAACTCACAGCTATGTAGAAGACAGACTGTCACAAATCTTTTGAACCGCATTTGCTAAACAAATATGCGTAGATTTATATGCCATTGCATTGCAATCTCTCCGCTCACGACCATATTGAACATATTTTCGTCGTGCCATACTCCATCTACACTAACATGTTGAAAACCCATTTCTTTGCTAGACCTACATCCTAGGTGTTGCAACGGGTCAACTGAAAAAGGTCATATTTGTGTTGGGGCTTTTAAAACTCTCACTTGCAAGCGTTTTTATTTTATTTATTTATTTTTTTTTTTTGCAGAGCTACGTGTCTCCTTGTACTCCAGGAGGATGGTCCGTTGGCGTTATGCGCAGCTGTGGTCTCAAGTTTTAGAGACTCACGGCCTACTTTTGAGTAGCATGGCATAATTCTCAATGCAAACGAAAGGCCTTTAGCGGCTTGGTTCTTGCCACCCCACAAAAAATTGAGTCTCGACAGGTGCCCTTCTTACTGCAATACTCGTCTGAAAAATATGCCCGCGGCCAGGACAGAGGTGTACGTCTCACTAATATCTTGTCATATATTTATTGTCCGTTTTATTTTACATTGCTTTCCTAGCCTACTCTCGAAAACAACGAAATTAAATAAAACAGTCCAGATTTAGGCGTAGCTTGAACCTTGATAAATCAGCGAAAGCTCGATGTGGCATAAATTTGCATGGATTACCAAGGCTTTATACGATGTAAAGAGGGCAGCGCTCAAGCTTATCCTTAAGAGCTTTTTCATTCCGACTTTTCATTACGCAGTTTTTTATATTTATTGACTAATTTGGTGTATGGGTTAAAGGAGACGCCGTATCCGTTTCACTTTTCGGCGGAGACCTTCACTTTAAGCCACGATTACACCACCTTTTCATACCACGTTTTTATATTTTTGACAGTTGGTTTTTGTGAAAAGGAGGGACACTAGCTGTCTGTCTCCACTCAATGTCATTAAGACCAAGAAACATATATCAGCGATATCTGCCGCGACAGCTACTCGACGTACCGACCGATTTTTGACGTACCGACAGCTACTCGACGTAGCGACAGCTACTCGTCGTACCGGCAACGTTGCGCCGACTCTCCTGCGAACTCAGTCAAGTCATGCGTCTTCGTGACATCACGCAACCCGTTAGCCATCCATGGCCGACCTCCCACTGCCAGATGCGTCATACATAAGGGCTTTTCCACAAGCGGAACATTTATTGTTAACATGGTAAAACCAACGATAAACCGAACAAATATTCCCCGTTTTCGATAATTAAAGCATACTTTAGGCATTGCCCCACCGGGGTGGCGCAGTGGTTACGGCGCTCGACTACTGTTCCCAAGGACGCGGAATCGAATCCCGGTCTCAGCGGTTGCTTTTGGGTGGAGGCGAAAAGCAAGGCGCCCGTGTGCTGTGCGATGTCAGTGCACGTTAAAGAACCCCAGGTGGTCGAAATTACCGGAGTCCTCCACTACGGCGTTTCTCATAGCCTGAGTCGCTTTGGGACGTTAAACCACAAAAACCAACCAACCAAACTAACCAACCAGCTTTCATTCGGATGTTCGCGTAACATTCAGAACAATGGCGGGCCGAAAGATTCGCCGGAGCAGCACGAAGAAGAACTGCTCTCTAATTCGCTAAACGCCCATCGCTCTGTCAGTGCCACTCAGCTCCGTGCAAGGGGCACTAGATAAAAGGGTTCTCCTTTCCTTTGAACATGCCGCCCTAGTCCCAAACGAGGCTTCGAGTAGCGCCGAACACAACACGAACTCTGTTGCAAGTGCACCGCTTATTGTTCCATACTCTCGAAGACAATACGGGCCTCTTGTTGGAGAACCAGCCTCTGCAGGGGATCGTTTAAAGAAAACAAACAGCTGTCGTCGAGCGCTTATTTTCTCTAAGAAGGTATCTACTGAAGGATTTAAAAAGAGCGGATACAAAGAGGACGACGAGAGACTTGACTTTTACGACACCGTTATAGAACGTCATTGTGAGCGGTGCGCACTAATGATCTGCTCGCTATAAAAGAGACAATGAGGTTCTTGCGAACTGAAGGGGTGGGGTTTAAAGGGACTCCGGATATGGAAAGATCGGGCAGGGAGAACAGGGGAAGGAAGATTACAAAGAAGGCCTCCCAGAAGCCAAACAAAGCGATGTTGATTGAATTTGCGCAACAGTGATAAATACTGGCAAGCTCGTCGTCTTCTTTATCCCTGACATTAAACGAGGTCGCTAAAGACACGCGAAGAAAGTGAGGCCGCAGCTTGAGAAGCCCGGGAGAAATCCTCTCGGCTCTCTCTAATAAAGGGGATGCAGAGCTGCGTAGAGCCTGTATGCACGGGGCGGAAAAATGGTGAGATGATAATTTTACTTAGTGTTGCTTTTTCTTGGCACCCCTAAGTTTCATATTTCGTTATTAGTAATTCGAGTTCGTGATCATGAATTTAATTACTTTGCACTAGGCTCCAGCATGGGCGTTTGTAACTGGTTTCAGCCGGCCTTCGTGTTGACGTTCTGTGTTATTTACGGCTTAACTATGCCCTTGATAACCAAAGTAAAGCAAGTTCCTGCTACAAATATGGCCGACTCAGAATTCGCGCTAGATACCCTCGTATTCAATGGTAGCCTCTCAAATTTCACGGGATCGAAAAATTAGCTTACGAGATTTAGCGTGCCAAGCTATTCAAGCTATATGGGGGGCGCCGTAGTAGAGGGCTCCAGAAATTGCAACCACCTAGGATTCTTTAAGGTGCACTGATATCTCACAGCACACGGGCGTAGTACTTTTCGCCTGCATCGAATATCGGACACCGCGACCGCGATTAGATCTGGCACCTTTGGGTAGAACAGTCGAGTGCTGTAACTATTTCGCCACTGCGGAGCGCTGTATTTAAGGGACCAAACTCCTAACTAGAGTTTCTGAAAACCATATTTTCTTTCCTTAAGGTATTTCGGAATACAAACGCGCTAGTAACACTGATATCATGGCGACAGTAAATGCTCTGAAACGGATTTATATGACTCAAAACTTTAGTGAAAACGATACTATCGATGCAAGAACTGCATATATGACCGCCAGGATTTAAACATTTACTTGTAAATATTCATAAAATAATCAATACCGTTTGAAACTGGAGGACGTACAGAGTGAAAAACAATTTTAAACAGTGTCATTGCCCTAGCTTAAATAGCTGAATACGATTGTTCATGAAAACAAGAATTTAATAAATAAATTTAAGATAGCATTAGTATATGAGCATATATATTAGGAGCTGTGTGTAGCCAGCAGACAGAAACAATTTTCAAGCGGCAGGACGAACTTTAAACTTTATTGTTGATCTCAAGTCGAAATAGCAGAAGGAGAACTCAGTCTAATGTTTTAGCTTATTGTGTATGCCTTTAAGCATACCACAATTCAGTTCTAAGCGAGAGAACAAAAGGAGAACTTTAAACGGCAGTTATGCAAACAGAGCTCTCAGATACATTCGTGGTCTTTTTTGCAATTTGTTTTTTCTCTAGTTGTATTATAGTGAACAGATACAAGTTATCTTCTACTTGAATCTTCACGTAGTGCTGCGTGCTGCATATTCGGAGAGCTTTAGGAACGCCATGCCCGCACACCCACCAAGGTCAAGCCAATGCACGACTGGTATTGTATACTTTCCCAGTCCACTTTTTTTTTGTTGTTGTTTCCACACATCACGAGGCCCACGGGGTTTCCCTGAATTGTTTCCGGTTGGCCACTTCCGCACATGCGTATGCGCATTCTACCCACACCCGGGAGTACATCCACAATAGACTACCTTTGTCTATAAAGGGCTCACTCGTTCAGTCAGCCTTGAGCAATGGACACTTGGGGTAGAGAGAGGGGCAAGGGGAGGAGGAAACGGGAATTATTCGCGGAGAAAGAAAGAAAAAAGAATAATAACTGATAATAATGGCACAGCGAACATCGCATGAAAGCTGTATAAGGCCTCTCGTTTGTGTTATCTCGCGCACACACGCAGGCTCTCGGATCTCGGGAACGCGGAGAACGTGACGGAATTCCCATCTGCAGAGACGGCTACGACTGTCGTCGGATCGCAGCCATTCCAGCTGTGCGCGTGGGGCTACGAGCGCCACTCTCTCAAGGCTGGGCCGCGTGGAATAATTTATTTGTATTCTAAAAGAGTCCCAAAATCAGTTCTCACCCCGCCGACAGCCTTGTCTGCTACGTCGTCTTTTTATTTCAGTTACAAGGACAAGCAGGGTGTGCTATGTGCAAGGCTCGAAATCACCCAGCAGTCATTCGACGACTGGCTGTTTTTTCTTCAACAGCTGTAGCCATATATTTAAAATTATATATTCTTACGGACGAGCAAGAAGCAGATAGTGACGCGGGTCGCTAGGCCCGGAGCGATTCATTAAATATCATCCCACGGTCACCGAACATCTGCTATCTTTTCTCTGTGTTCATCGGCTTGCCACTCCGTAACATTTTGTTTGGAGGTGCCAGGGTAGTTCATCTCTCTTCATCCTGGTTCGGAGCTTCGGCGCTTTTCGTCTTCTTGCGCCATCGGCAGAAGGTCTAGGAGGCATCGCTTGGCTGGTCCCCTGCCTGCCGGACCCGAAGCGACCTCGCCGCATGTTCCACCACCCCGTCCCTCCGCCCCAACCACAGGACACGACGAAGGAGAGACTGACCCGAGACGGCTACTCACACGATCACAACACATGGCGACAGAGCCGAACACCATATGACCTCACTGACCCGATGTGCCCACCAAAAACCCCCAATGATCCAAGACGCCGACCAAAGAACCCATAACCCAAGACGCCGCTATAAATGAAGACATCACCCCAGCCCATGGCAAGCGGTGCGTGGCTTGGCCTCGGCCATCGGGTCTTGGCGACCTGTGGCCCGAAAGCTACCCGGGCCGGACTTTATCGGGAAATCATCGTGGCGGCAAGCCGTTGTCTCCTTCTTTGTTCCTCTTCTATTTTCGACCATCCAGTCACGTCCGGGAGAAGGGGCAAACACTATGTTAAGTGCAATATAATCAACAAACCAGGCCAGCAATACGGCTTGAAAAGCACAGTAGCATCTTTACTCTCATGACAATGCAATCATTACCGATGTCCAAGCTGATGGGAAAGGCTGGTACCAATTGGATTATAGACTCGGGATTTTGTTTGTAGCGCATATGCACCATGAGGAAAAAGTAGTGCTAATGGCAGGTTCTAGGAAATTCATGTTGGTGAGATTCTGCAGTAGACAGGTGCTGTAGCTAGCTATGTACCAAAGAGGGGGTGTGAGAGGAGTAAGCATGCGTTGGAAGAACATCACATGGAGGGGGGAGGGAGGGGGTTGGAAAAGGATTACAAGGACATCACTATCAGAATTCCCCCGCTGTCTTAATTACGCCGAACGTGTCATCCAAAACAGCCGCTGTGAATGAATTGAGACGCGGTCTGTACACATTGAAAGTCACCAGAAGGTTCAGTACAAAGCGCTCGCTCTGTGTGCAAGAGGTTAATTTTCTTAAGGAGCGTCAATGGATGTGCAATATGGTCATGCATTGCCGAGACACTTGGGAGTACACCCGCATCCCTTATTCCTGCTCATTGCAAACTTTGTACGCTCCTTTTTATATATTTATTGTCAGTTTGTCTGCCTTGTTACAGACAGATTAGCATTATTGTTTTAATGCATATCGGGACAGATGGAGCATAAGGTGATGAGCCTCTGATAGATCGTGCCTTCTCTACGCTTCTTAAGCTCTTTATTCTACAGCAGAACATGGTGTCGGAAACGACATTAAATAGCTAGGGTAAGGGTCCGGGATATGTGGACGGCATGGTGTATTCAGTTTCCCAGTTCACGAGGAAAATTTGATGTGGTTCTGAAGGGAAGGAGCGAGCGACTGAAAACAAAAAGGCGAATTACAGGACTTTTATGCAGGAGCGAGAAATCTTGCAGAGCACCATATGATGGAAAAAAAGAAATGCACTGCGCTAAAAAAGATGACGACTAAACACTTACAGAACTGGACAAGTGCAGACTCACAACTACGTTTTTTCGAACAAACTCGCCCAACGTTCTACCTTACAGCACCATATAATGAGTGCCAAGAAGATCAAGATACCGGCAATAAAAGGAAGTGCTAACCGGATTTTGCCAACTGTTTCGTAGTTAGCGGGCACTGTGAAGGACAGCTGCGATTTCTGACTAGGTACTTGAAGTTCTTCACTTTTCTATTTATTTAATGTTTGTTTCAAAATCGCATATGCCTCGTATTTCCTCCCAGTAAATGCCTGTAGAAAGTTCAATGCTCGTGTGCATTCTCGCCCAAGTTTTTCGTCCCCTTTTTGGTAATGCAGCAGCTTTTGCGTGTTGCAAGGCTTACTTTTTTTTCAGCTAGAAAAAACATGGCTCTTTTGTAAAACGCAGCATAGTTATGAGTTTTATACTGAGGGTGCTTCAAACACTTTAGTAAGATCTGCTTTGAGTTGAAGAAAATGTGTATCGACTAAATAAAATTTGCACGAGCATTGTAGCCAGTGTAGTACAAGTTAGCTAATATGTGTACCCGACTACAGTTACAACCGATTCACATAGTGTGTAGCTGATTACAGTGGACTGCTGCAGCCCCAGAAAAGTGACTGAATAATTATAGAACAGCAATCGACGATTAGTAGTGGGTCACCTTCCTTTGAACTTTATCGCCACAACAAAAACTCGCTCAAGATGCGATAAACTGATGCGTTTTGATTGAAATTATGTTGCACCTTGTTAATTTTTTGAACAGTACCAGTTTTGCGAAATTGTCGTCTACAATTTCACATCGGTTTTTATCCTCATGAACTGATTAGCCGCTACATTGGACACGCCCTCATTTAGGGCCATTTGTTTAACATACACCAGCTACACAAGTGTAGCAAGTCTCTTATACCTACAGTAGATTTTCGCTGCACTGGTGTAGGTGGTGTAGGTAAAAAAATGGCCATATTGTAAGTGCTATAGAGCGTAGGGAGGTGCTATATATACCATATGAACAGCACGCGCACACGCTCATAGTTGCACAATGATTCGAGGCTACTTTCTACGCCCTCCAAAGAGCGCCGCGCTTCGCTTTTGGAGCTGTGGAAGCTGGCTGTCGTTGACGTCATCGAATAGGCGAAAGAGGAATCATTTATAGGCGTTTTCTTGGCAATATCAGACGCTACTTTGATGTGCAGCCATAGGAAGGCCTGCTCAGGTCTTCTGTCAAAAGTTGATGAATCTGCAGACATCGCCTGTCGCCGGTGCGCATGGCCAGGAAGCCACGTGCACCGTTGTACGGCCGATAAAGTTGACACGATCACATTGTCACTGACGCTTCGATCGTCCATTTAGCGTTTTCTTCAACAAAGTAATTGATTACTTCTAATGAATTACAGAATAGACATACCTGCATTTATGTAAACGTTATTGTTTAAAAAAACTAATAAATTGATTGCAAAATTGACATAAAAATTGATTATTTAAAATAGCAAATTACGAGTCATCAGATATATACAACCTTGAATTGCTGTAACCTTAGTTTTGTGAAGCGGAGGCAACTTATGCATGTTTTTACTTCCTATCAGGTCACATTGTGTACCATAAATTTATCTAAAGGATCTGTCTTTATAGGTTTCCATGCTAAGATGGCTGCGTCTTAATCACCTTTCGCCAATGATACGTTCTCGCTGTGCCTCGCTGTGCCTCTTTGAAATGAGCTCTGATATACAACCAGTACCTGATCTTGGAAGGTATCACACACGCTTACAGGAGCTCCTCTATTGTCGAAATGAGCTTCCATTGATCGATCCGGCTGTGAGCATGGAAAGGCATAGATGTAGAAACCAAAACATCGGATACAATGCCCATTGACTTTAATGCAATGTAAATAATCAGTCCTGTTCTCAGTACATGTTTGAATACCACTAGAATAAGCTTTATGCACATCACCTTTGAGAGAGCACATCTCGCCGTACTTGTTAACATTCTCACGCGCCATTATCGCCAATGTTCGAGCCTCCTAGGGTTGGAGAGCACTGCCACCTGAATAGAGCTAGCCGCAGCATGTTGCCTACAAAAATTCGTATATGTTTTGACATTAAAATCCATCGCCTCAATGCTCGCCGGGTGTGCGAGGATGGGCTACCGATTTACGCACTCCCATGATGAATGTAGGGTTTGCAAATGTGAACTATGCAACAGCCGCTCTAAACTTGTCTATAATTTTTTACAACAAATAAGAGCCATTGGAACTGTTTTCTGTTTCTCCTGGGGATGTGTTAGCTTGTAGGCTAAACAGTGACCTGTTAACGCGACAGCGTGTTGTCGACACTGCCAGGGGGAAGTCTCGGACATGGCTCTGGCACTGGTAGTTTGCAGGCTGACACTGATTTATCGGTGGGTTGTGTGACGTAGTGAGGAGGCAGGAGCTGCCAACTCGAGCAGCGCCTTTAAAATGGGAGGGTGAGATGACAATCGAGCTCTCGGAGACTTTGAACCCGAGCCGGGCACTCTATTCTATAGGCCATACAGGCAAGTTAGAATGACTGGTTCAAGCAGTGCTGTATGTCTATGTCGATCGGTTTTTAAGAGGATGTGGTAGTTTAAGACTACATGCTTACGATCACGTGCGAGTTAATACAGACAATAATAAGGGAACTAATGATTAAGCGAGTTGCAAAGTGCATGTATGTGACTAAGTACCGAAAGTGGAGCAGCAGAACGGAGCCATTAACGCCATAGTCATACCAATAAAGGAGAAGCTTAACTATCCACTCCAATCGTTTTAGTACATTAACAGTGTACAAAGCATGAACCGTTTCTATTGCGTATTACCTGTTAGGATAAGTTTGGCTGTGTTTCTGAGGCAAAATGGCAGTTTTAAAAGGTGTTTAGGGTGCTCTGCGAGACGCAGTCCTAAGTTTGGGCACTCCACCATTGAAGGAATCACGGAATGGAATCACGCGATTAAAGGAAACGGGCGTTGCAATTAACTCGGTCAGTATTTCTACATGCCAGGTTTCAGGCAATATTCTGCGTGACCGATTTGCAGAGTTTAGGATGTCTCAGGGCGTCGTAACGGCAGGCATAACAGCTAGAGAAGGTGTGTGGGAAGCGAGAAACTAGGGTGCGTAGGTTGCGCAGTCACGCTTTTCCAGCGTCAATAAAGAACTTCGCGAAGGACGCAAGCACAAGAGAGCAAACTAGAAAGTTGTTACGGGCATTTAGCTTCTTATTTGTTTTACTTATATTATCTTGTTCGTAAGATATTAACTATCCTTTGTATGAAGCGACTGGCGCGCAAAAGCGTTATACTGAAGGCATGGCGTCCCTTGCTGCTAGAACCATCATATAAAAGAGACAATCAAGAAATGTATATACAAACATAGGAAGTACAGCTATGAGTAGAAGTATAATAAATTAAGATGATGCAGCGCAGATATAAAACTTTTCAACATGAAGCAAGAACATGCGAAGAAAGCAGCAACATTTAGCAGCGCTATATACTGAATGACCATACTGGCCTAAACGTGCTGCCTGTGTCACTACTGGACTTTCGTTTTCTGCTCTTATCATCTGAAAAACGAGCTGTCATGCACTGACTGGTAGGAGCTATGTCGCAGCCAGAAATGAATATTTAAATAAAGGAAAAAAAAGAACAAGGAAGGAAGCAAAGAGAGATGAAAGTAAGAAAGAAAAATAAGAAACAGTGAAATCAACGTCAATTGTGGGAAGTTCTAGTTTCGATATTCCTTTTTTGTGCTCCGAGGCGCGGCGATAATCGAAAATTCGTCCCCGAATGTCTCATGAGAACGAAAAGTAGCTCCTTTTTGCCTTAAAACACTGTTGTTAGAAATGGAGTGCGTCCAAATATTCCTAATTACAGTAACACTACTCTGAGAGTGCAAAAATGGTGGAGTTCACATTTTCGAAAACCATGCAGGGTGAATAAAAGTGAGCTAATTATTTTCTTCGAGTTGAAGCCTTCATTGAAAAAAAAAAAATACATTCTAGAAGCCAGCATTTTTTCCTGATACAGTTTAGCATTCAATTCTGAAAACCTCTTGCCGCTAGGTCTCGGCTACTAAACCCCCCTCCCCCACTTCCAGTCCACATCTCAGAAAGGGGCGGAAAGAAAGCGTGCAGAGACAAAACATAACAGGTGTTCACAAAGCGTTCTTCGCTTCTAAACCTTCCTCCGGCTCTTTATCGACCGCTGTCTTTCCTAGCCGAAGCCAGCGCATAATGCACGGACGGATCGAAGGGGAAATCGAACGTGGAACCACCCTCCGATACGAGAGCATCAATTCACTTCGCTTGTGTATCGGAGTAGCGACGTCGTCGTTGAAAAGCACCGAGGTGGCTTACAGGCCGAACAACAGCGAGTATTTATTTCTCTGTTAGGGTGAAAGCGAGTGGAGGGGAAGAGCGGAGTGGGAGGTCGGCTCGCTTTCGGCTCCGTTTGAAGTGGGCCCCTAATGAGAGTCGGCATCGCGGAACTCCGGAGAAGCAACCGCTGTTCCTCGACCCAGAATGTACTTGAAGCTTTCCTTCCCCTCTGTAGCGGACAGAGAACGAGGGATTTCGCTCCGTTTGGAGGAAGCCAAGCGAGCGCGAGCCCCGAAATGGGGCACGTGAAAAGTGCTAGAACGCGCGCTTTCTGATGATGCTACTCTTTCCGCGCTTCTTGTTCACGCAGCTTCGTAGGCGGGAAGAAACGTGGTGTGTTCGGGTGTGAATTGGTAATTTGCATGTGTGTAAATGTGCGTGTGAGCCGGTGTGTGTTTAAGGGGGGGGGGGGTGTATGTGTGTGTGCATGTGTATACCTGCGTTTGTGTTTGTGAAAGAGGATGTCAGGGGATGTGGGGTGCATGTTTTGATTATTAGTGACACGCGCTATGTTCGTGACGAACGTTCCTGCCTTTAAGTATGTGGCTGGTTAGAAATGGTTTGGTTTGGTTTGTGGGGTTTAACGTCCCAAAGCGACACAGGCTATGAGAGACGCCGTAGTGGAGGACTCCGGAAATTTCGACCACCTGGGGTTGTTTAACGTGCACTGACATCGCACAGCACACGGGCACCTTGCTTTTCGCCGCCATCGAAAAGCGGCCGCCGAGGCCGGGATTCGATCCCGCGTCCTTGGGAACAGTAGTCGAGTGCCGTAACCACTGCGCCAACCCGGCGGGGCGGTTAGAAATGGAAATTCTAATTAGCGATTCATGTCTTATCACCCATTTCATTTTAGAGAGCACAAATCATCTGTCATCGTATCTACTAGAATAGAAATAATTGTTCAGTTTATTCTTAGAAATATGTCTGTTCAATAAATAAATTAAATTACCGAGTCACTTTAAACGTAGTAAGAGACCACTTAAATGCCGTATAGGGAAACGTTTACCATTCATAAAATTGCAAGTAAGGCCTACACAATATAGCAAACGTCACGTACTGAGCTACTAGAGAATGTAAGATATTAATATTGTATACATCACATTACAGGAAATATAATATTTATGGATACTAAAAAGGTCGTCTTTGAATAACTAAAGAAAATTAAAAACATGTGTAGGTGGCTACCTTCTATAGGGGTGTAACGAAATTAATGACATATTTAGTCATTTAGGCAGTGACTATAGTCTGGCTGACGATGACGGAGACACCTGCTATTCTCTGACTAGTTAACTTGAAGTTTTAACCTCCTTATCTGTTTCAAGTGATTTCTATGATTCCTACCGGGCACGGCAAGTTTTCTAGTTCTTTTACGCCAGTGTGAGTGATCGCTGTTGCCGTAGGTGTATTTAATTATAATATCTGCCCACCTGCTTTTGTTCGATTTCCTCAGGCATTTTTATATATTTGGCCCCGTGATTTTATATCCCTCTGAACAGCCTAATTTGTGGTTTTATCGTGAGAACATTGTGTTAATTTGCCAGCACCTCGCGGAGGTATCCGCACCATGTGGTATTTGATGGCAGGTGGGCTAAATAGAAGCGTTTGTATTAATTCCTTGGGCTAGTAATTTTTAAGCCCACTCAGCCGCTTATTTTGAATGGGGCGTTTTGCATATGCACACTAAGAAATATGTTCATTCGTGTACTATTAATGTATAATGATTTTAATATTGTTAATTCGCAATTTTGAAGGACACTTGTCAGTGCAACTCACTTCTATATGTGCTTCAACTCTTTAGTCCCAGCTCATAGAGATTTTGACTTAATATGCGCAGGCGTCCCTTGAATGTTCGAGTGTAGATACTACAGTGAAAGAGGCACCATTTGGAAGGTCCCCTACTACTATTTACTGGAAGGTTCCCCTACTACTGGAACTACTACTTGAAGGCCCCACTACTGGAAGGTCCCTAGGTTGTAGAGAACACACAATTAACCTTCGTTCTGCCTTGGATGCACCCGCTTTCTTCGTGCGTGGAGCCGCTTCCTTTTACGGCTGTCTGAAGCGTTTATTTAGCTAACCGAGCGTAGTGATACCAGAGAACCCAGAGAACACCGCTAAAATGTGAGAATTGATAGTGAGAAAATATTTGTACCCGTTACTACAAGATTTCTCTTTTCACTGAGAAAACAATGCACAGATTATGTTTAAAATTAGATCGATAAATGTTCCCAAACATGGTCTAGCTCAAAACCAAGCAAACCAGGAAGGCAATTCAAATTAGCAAGCCTAACGCTTCTGACTACCCTTTATATTGTACTGTGATAGTCATCGCCATCGACATGCACCTGTGCGTTGTGCGACGAAGAAGAAGTACGCTGGGCTCGCCGTTGCAAGGTCCTGTCCTCACAGCTCTCCATCTGAGCGTCAATAAACGCCCTATTACAATTGGCGGAGGTGCCGGAAACGATCCCACCCAAACTGGAACTGCGAAGCCGTACACTACCCTCTACGACCGCCATGCAAGACACTTCGACGCTGCCGGCCGTTCCACCCACGATCATGTGTGCTGGCGTCGTGCGCCAGCGTGACCCTTGCCTGTTCAGCGGCACGGCCGATCAAGATGTCGACGACTGGCTGTCATCCTATGAAAGAGTAAGCACCTACAACAAGTGGGATGACTCATACAAGCTCAGTAACGTCATATTCTATCTGACGGACGTGGCGAACCTCTGGTTTCGCAACCATGAGGCTGACCTGTCATCTTGGTCGACATTTAAAAAGAATTTCGCGGAAGTGTTCGGCCGCCCGGCAGTGCGTAAGCTTCGTGCCGAACAACGTTTACACGATCGTGTTCAGCGCGCTGATGAGACCTTTACCAGATACATAGAAGACGTCGTTGATCTCTGCAAACGAGTCGACCCGGCCATGCCGGAAGCAAACAAAATCCGCTACATCCTCGAGGGCATTTCTGAGGACGCCTTCCAGATGCTGGTAGCGAAAGATCCCACCAGCGTTAGTGAACTCGTGAAGCTTTGCCAGAGCTACGACGAGCTCCGCAAGCGGCGCGCTTCTAGGCGCCGCTCCAGTGTGTGCGACGAAGGCGTATCCGCATTAGCCCTGGGTGGTTCGCCAACTTCTGAAGGGAGCCCGCTGAATCAAAAGATCAAAGATTTTATTCGTGAAGAGGTCGCACGTCAAATCTCACTCCTTCCCCATTTTCAAGACTCGGGCCGCCTCGTTCCTGAACTGGCTCCATCTTTGGCCCCTGCTATACGCCATGTCGTGCAAGAACACGTCGCTGATGCCTTGCCGTCCAACCCCGTGGTGCCGCCTGTGACGGCACCTCTCACGTATGCCCAAGTAACGGCTAGGCCACCACCTTCGCCCACGTCTGGCTCCTATGTGCAGGTCCCTGCCTACCGTTCACCGCCGCATGCTGAGCCTTCGTTTCAAGCCCCACCCTCAAGGTTCCGCCCACATCCTATGAAACCTTGGCGTACTACGGACAACCTTCCGATTTGCTATGCCTGCGGTCGGCCGGGCCATGTTGCGCGCCTTTGTCGCCAGCGCCTCCAACCTTCACAGCCTGACATTCGATTTTACCCGTACGATACCGACTCACGCTCGCAAATGATTCCGCCCGGTTCTCAATTTGTCCCACAAGATCGCCAAACCTATACCACTCGTCGATCACATTCTCCTCGGCGCCGATCGCTTTCTCCAATGCTGCGACGTTCTACCAGCACCGTTGAGGGAAACTAACAGTCGCAGTTCCGGGGGCAAGAACTGCGCTTGTTTCGAATTCCTCAAGTCCTCCATGCCGTCCCGCTAATGTTATCAAAGTTTCTGTAGAAGGCGCCACAGTTCTCGCTCTCGTCGATACCGGTGCAGCCGTCTCCGTCATCAGTGAAGCGCTCTGCCGTCGAATTCGCAAAGTGACCACTCCGATTTCCGACTTTTCGCTCCGCACCGCCTCATCACAGCACATTCACCCCTCCGCATCTTGCACAGCCCGTGTGCTCATTCAAGACGTCTTGTACCCCATCGAGTTTATTGTTCTGCCGAACTGCTCGCATGATATCATCCTCGGATACGATTTTCTATCGACTCATCAAGCCCTTATTGACTGTGCTCGTGCACAAATTGCCTTCGCCCCCCTCTGTGATGCCCCCTTCTGTGATACCCCTCCCCGCACTGCAAAACTTCTCGTCGCCCATGACACCGACATTCCTCCGTTCTCTGCTGCCCTCGTACCACTGTCTTGTGAGTGGGTAACTCCTTTGACTGCGATTTTTACACCTTCCGAAGCCACTTCCCGTCATCCCTGCCTCCTTTTTCCTTTCGCTGTTCTCGAAATTCAAGACGGCAAGAGTGCACTTTACGCCTCGAACCCATTTTCTTGCCCAGCAGTCCTGCTCCGTGGCGAATGCATTGGACGTCTTGAAGAGCTTGATCCCAGTCATATCACCACTCTTGCTGACTCAACCCCCTCCTTCGACGTTAGTCTGTGCTCTTGCGATGTTGCGACCGCTTCGACGCCCTCCGACGTTTTCCAACATGCTATTGATGCTGATCTTCCACTTGCGCAACGTGATCAACTTGTCGCCCTCTTGCAGAACTTCGCTTCTTCATTCGACTTTCCTCAAACTGACTTGGGCCGCACGTCTGTCGTAGAGCACACCATCGACACCGGTAAAACTGCACCTTTGCGCCAGCGCCCCTATCGCGTGTCCGCTTCGGAGCGCCAAGTAATTGCTGATCATGTGGACGACATACTCCGTCGGGGTGTCATTCGGCCATCCCACATTCCCTGGGCGTCTCCAGTTGTGTTGGTACCTAAGAAAGATGGCTCCTTCCGGTTTTGTGTCGACTACCGCCGGCTCAACAAGATCACGCGCAAGGACGTCTATCCTCTGCCACGCATCGATGACGCACTAGACTGCTTGCAGGGCGCCGAGTTTTTCTCCTCGTTGGATTTACGATCTGGCTACTGGCAGGTGCCAATGGCTGACGCTGACCGCTCTAAAACTGCCTTCATCACACCAGATGGATTATATGAATTCAACGTCATGCCCTTTGGGCTTTGCAACGCCCCGGCCACATTTGAACGCCTCATGGACACTGTGCTTCGTGGATTCAAGTGGCGAACCTGTCTTTGCTATCTCGATGATATCGTAGTCTTTTCTACCGATTTTCAATCCCACCTGCTCCGACTGAAGGACGTTCTCACTTGTCTCGCTACCGCCGGCCTCCAACTGAATCTGAAGAAGTGCCGCTTTGCTGCTCGCCGACTAACAATTCTAGGTCATGTCGTTTCTAAGGATGGCATTCTTCCCGATCCCACCAAACTTCGTGCAGTTGCCGAATTCCCACGCCCAAAATCACTGAAGCAGCTACGAAGTTTCATTGGCCTATGCTCCTACTTTCGCCGCTTCATCTTAAATTTCGCCTCTATTATTGCTCCTCTCATCCAGCTCCTCTCCGGTAGCTCCGACCTCTCCGCATGGACACCTGCTTGTGATGACGCCTTCAACACTTTACGCCGTCTTTTGATTTCGCCTCCCATCCTCCGCCACTTCGACCCGAATGCGCCAACTGAGATTCACACTGACGCTAGCGGTATTGGGATAGGCGCCGTTCTCACCCAACGCAAACCTGGTATCCGAGAATATGTGGTGGCGTACGCAGGCCGCACCTTGACCAAGGCAGAGTCCAATTATTCTGTTACGGAAAGAGAATGCTTGGCCATTATTTGGGCCATCGGCAAATTCCGTCCGTATGTCTATGGCCGACCATTTTATGTGGTCACTGATCATCACGCTCTGTGCTGGCTGGCGTCCCTCAAGGACCCGTCCGGCCGCCTTGCTCGCTGGGCTCTTCGCCTCCAAGAGTATGACATTCGTGTCATATATCGCTCAGGCCTCAAGCATACTGACGCGGACGCTCTTTCGCGCTCACCGCTGCCTCCCTCTTCGTTGCCTGATGAGATCTGCGCCTACGATTTGTCTTCGCTTGCCACTATTGACATGGCCACGGAACAGCGGCGCGACCCGTGGATATCTACACTTCTGGACTTTCTTTCAAGTCACTCTCCAGGTCGTCTGTCTCGGGCGCTTGCCCGCCAAGCTCACCATTTTTCAATTCGTGACGGGCTGCTCTATCGCCGCAATCATCTTCACGACGGAAGGAAGTGGCTTTTAGTCATCCCCCGTCATCTCCGCGCCGAAATTTGTGCTGCTTTCCATACTGATCCCCAGTGCGCCCACGGCGGAGTGTTGAAAACATACACGCGCTTGCGTCTACGCTTCTTCTGGCGTGGAATGTACCGCTTTGTCCGCCATTTTGTCCGCTCCTGCCAGTCTTGCCAACGCCGAAAAACTCCTCTCAAGTCCTCTGCTTCGTTGCAGCCGTTGCCCTGTCCTGCCCGTCCGTTTGATCGTGTCGGAATAGATCTATACGGTCCCCTTCCTACAACTTCAGCTGGCAACCGCTGGATTATCGTGGCAGTGGATCATCTAACCCGCTACACTAAGACATCATCATTGCCCTCTGCTTCCGCACGCGACGTGGCTGCCTTTATTCTGAAAAACCTGGTTCTTCGCCATGGTGCCCCTCGCGAACTGCTCAGTGACCGCGGTCGCGTTTTCTTATCAGACGCTCTTGAGGCTCTCCTGAAAGAATGCCGCATCATACACCGCACCGCTACCTCGTACCACTCTCAGACGAATGGACTGACAGAACGTTTTAACCGCACTCTCGGTGACATGCTGGCTATGTACGTGAACACCGACCATTCCAATTGGGACCAAGTTCTACCGTTTGTTACTTACGCATATAACACCGCGACACAGGCCACTACTGGATTCTCTCCATTCTTTCTCCTTTACGGGCGCGAGCCACCCTGTACTATGGACACACTTTTTCCCTACCGCCCTGACGTTTCCGAATCTTCCCCGCTATCCGATGCCGTCACGTACGCAGAAGAATGCCGTCAGCTCGCCCGCTCTCTCACAACAGAAAATCAGTGGCAACAAAAATACCTCCGTGATACCGGCGGAGCTTCGCCATATCTCCCGGACACACTGGTGTGGCTCTGGGTGCCCTCCACAACCCCTGGCCTTTCAAAGAAGTTTCTTGCTCGCTACCACGGGCCATATAGGGTCCTCCAGCAAACATCTGCAGTCAACTACGTAGTTGAGCCCGTCACGCCCTCTGCGGACTTGCGTCGCCGTGGTCGTGAAACAGTTCACGTGAACCGATTGAAGCCATTCTATGACCCCGCTGTGCTTTCCGCGCCATAAGTCGCCAGGATGGCTCCTTTTTTTTACCCGGGGGGAAAATGTACTGTGATAGTCATCGCCATCGACATGCACCTGTGCGTTGTGCGATGAAGAAGAAGTACGCTGGGCTCGCCGTTGCAAGGTCCTGTCCTCACAGCTCTCCATCTGAGCGTCAATAAACGCCCTATTACAATATATATATATTGATTAATTTAAATTATTTCTTATAGCCCTAAATTCTATAGACACGTGTGCTGCGTGCTTTATAATAAAACCACAAGCAAGTAAAAATACTCCGGAGCAAGACACCACCACGATCGTATCAGTCTGCTTCTCTCCGCCGAATTCGTCACCTGTTTCCTTGCGGCACCGTTCCGGGTCCAAGCCGAACGGTACAGCTACTGCGACCTTTGTTTAAAAATACTGTTCTCATTATTGTTACTTCATTTTCATAAAGAACGCTGTCAGAATATATCATAGGAGCATAATATTAGGCAGCCTTACGTAATGAAGGAAAACATCAGGGAATGAAGCATGAAGCATTAGTTATTTGCCTTATAGGGCTTTACAATGGACCATCAACCGCTGCTGAACTTGTAGTCAGAAGAGAATCTATTTGCTACATATGTGGGGAACCACCTCAAAAATGGTGCATATTCACAGACTCAAAGACTGCATTGCAAATTTTTGATAACTTCTTACGCCACATTGCCTACCAGTCCCTGGCACTAAACATTATGGAGCTCCTCACATCTGCCCAGCTCCAAGGTCACAAGATAATATTTCAATGGATCCCTGCCCACTGCGGGCTCCATGGGAATGAACAGGCCGATGTTGAAGCGAAAAGCGCACTCTGCAATGGCCTCCAAACAGCTGTGCCTTTTTCAAGAGCGGATACGACATGCCTTCTTACGAGTTGCATGAAGAATACTACAGCAGCTTACTGGGCCCAGCCAGAAGCCCGACACATTCGTCTAAAAAGGCTCGATCGAACATTGAAATTTTATGTTCCGCGTGATATTCCGCGTCATCAGGCATGCTTACTCCATAGACTTCGTTTAAACGTGGCTTTCACCCGCAGGTACTTGCATTTAATTGGACAGTTGGACTCGCCGGAATGTTCAACTTGTGGCATCCCAGAGACTGTGGACCATATATTATTGGTGTGCCCAGTGTATGTGGGTGAAAGAAGTGTGCTAGCCGCTTCCTTGAAGCGTTTGGACAAGAGGCCTTTGTCGGAGGAACTGCTGCTGGGCGCTTGGCAGGACTAGGGGAAGGGTGTCCAGGCAGTGCGTGCTCTTTGCCGTTTTTTGTGCGCCAGCGGGCTTGATTCGCGCTTGTGAGGCAAGCTACTTTTTCTGTATATATATTTCATATGCCTTCTCTCACATCGTCACCCATCATGATCTTCTTTCTTATCCCCTTCCCCTTCCCCACTGCAGAGTAGCAGGCCAGATTTGAATTATTCCGGCCAACCTCTCAGCTTTTCCTTTCAATAAATCCATCTATCTATATCCCTTGAAAGCAGACCCTGTGCGGTTATGTGGCATTAAGTGAACTCAGAATGTACGCTCACCAATTATAAATTTCAGGTGATGTCCAGTGATAGTGTTATGCATATACGTTTCGAACTAGCGCTCCCTGCAACTAGTCATAGTGTCTATTCTAGTGACATTAAAGTTATAGCGTCTGCTGCAGTGATATTATTCTTATAGTGATAGTTCCTGCTCTCTGCATCTGTTCTCAGCAGACGAAAAATATTTTTGACATCGCATGTACAAGATATAAAGGTTCACGGATGAGCATATAAACCTTTCCTGCACATTCAAAAGCAGGGTGATATAGTTGTCGAGAGGCAAGACGGGATACCGTGAATACGCTCCGTTAGGCCTTGTTATCGAGTTGAGAGCGACTGTTTATAATAGAATTTGTTCATAAGAACGCTGGCGAAAACAGTGCCTGGAAATCAGAGGCCATAAATTTGCCTGCAATTTTGAACTTCATTGAGGAAAACACAAAGCACCATGAGCTGTACAGTTATACACAGCTGTAAAATGCAGTGAGTGAAGATTCATCTGAGCGCTTCCTTTAAAGTATTCATCGTCATCATCATCATCAGCCTGACTATACCCACTGCAGGACGAAGGGCTCCCCTATATTTCTTCAATTAACCCGGTCCTGTGCTAGCTGCCTCCACTTAACCCCTGCGAACTTTTTAACCTCATCCGCCCACCTAACTTTCTTGCGCCCCCTTTGGAATGTCACCTAATGTTATTAGCGCCTGGCCGGGAAAGAGGAGCCCATGTTTAAGATTATTGTATCCGCTTCATTACATTACCTCTTTATATTTAAGAACGTTTATATGATGACAACTTAATTAAAGCTCCACACAGGTCTCTTCAGTTACCAGCCTAAAGTAAAGAAAAGAAACGAATACTATGGGAAACTTTTGAATCGATAAAAAGATTGTTACAAAATACAACCTCAAGACCGACATAGGGCTGCCAAACAAGAAGCAACCTACACAAAAGACGTTCAGAAACATGCATAGATATGCGTGTCACGTTTAGTATGCTAGTAAGTTCAGGAGAACTCGAAGAAACAACGTGAAAACAGTAGGATAGATCGGTTCAAGCAATTCGCGTTCGTTGGGCAATACGGGTAGCTGTATAAAAAAAAGCTGGTAAAAAGTATTCGCTCCTGTAGTTCAACCCAAACGCGGAGTGCGATACTGTGCAACCGATCTCGGTTTGGAGTTTCTCCGTCACTAGCTGTCGTCAGAGGAAGCCGCCTCGTAAAATCGTCGTCGGTCGTAAAAAATGGAGCACGATCAGGGCTGATGCAGTAGAAGACAAGAAAAAAAAAACTAAGAAAAACACGCGGCAATACCGCGAAGCTGTCAGCGGTTTCTTTTTACTTGGGTATGAGCCGCAAAGAGTGCGCAGTGTTGATCCCTCCCGCACATTCGTTGACCCCCAGCGTATGGGGAGCAAGGATGGCAAGGAACCGTTGGCTCGAGTCGACCGCTTTAGTGTATCTCGCGCCTCGGCCTTATATGGAAGGTGTGGTGCGAGAATCAACGGCAGATGCTGACCGCCTCCAGCCGCTCCCCTCCCTCCCCTTCCACACTTGTCTCCACCTCAAATGTGTGCAGCGTTTTGAAAAACCTCAGCCAGCACGAGTTGCTCGAGAAATCAATTCAAAAAGATGAATGAACGGTTTCGGTGCTGAATGCCTCAGATCAACACGTGACTGGTAAGAACGTTTCAGTGGTGAACTTTATGTATCTGTACGTTGCAAATTAAACCTTTTCGAAGGTGAGCCCTGAAAGTGAGCTCTAATATGTGGCGCTACGTGGTTAAATTTTCGGCTTAGGGGCTCGCCAATCATCCTTTCAATAGCGTAGCCTTTGTCCATGAGCTGACATTATGGTTTTTAGCATTAATTACTTTTCATTGCATTTCATTTATTGTATCTGCAAGGGCCCGAAAGCATTACATAAGGAGGGTGCGTATTAGTCTCCAAACGGCGAAGTTCGTTGAAAATAATTAGCATGACAGAGGAAAAATATTCAGGAATAAAAAAAAAACGAGAAAACAGTATACATGTCACAACAAGAAAAATATCCATGTTACACTAAGAGTGGCTCGGTAATAATAGAAGGAAACCAGTAGTAGGTAGGCAGAGACGGCGTGAACGCTGCAAAAGATGAGTTTTACAGAATATACAACGCCTTTATGGCAACAAGAATAGTAAAACACACTGGAACTGAATCCTCTATGTGAGTGACCAAGCCTTGAAATTCTCAACCTAAACAGCTGGTTCCAGTAACTTTCACAAAAATGTAGTGACACAGCCAGACAGGGTGCAGACGCTGATGTTTCTTGGAAGCAGTGCAGAGTCGTCGAGTACATTCGGACATCAGCCAGTCGGAGACAGAATAGGCTAAGCTGCAGTGATGGTCTAGCGCTTTTTATGAGCGGTGATTTGGTATGATTATAACTATTGTTATTGCTCAGTGCTTGGCATCTGGAGAATCACAAACTTTCTGCTCTTAAGACAAACCTTGAGGTTATATTTTCAATGGGATTAAAGCAGATCGTAGATGTTACAACAGTGCACGGCTTTAGTGAAATGCATTGTAAGCTTGCGACCACTGATAGTTGCTGGGCACAGAGTGACGCAGAGGATGAGATGCCTTGAAGAGAAGAGCACGTGCGCCGTAAACATCAAGCCTTGAGTAGCTGCGGAGATCGTGCCGTCTGAGCTCATATAAAACGAGCGTCCATGTTAGGAAAAGAAACGCGTCTCTTTCCACAGTGCCGTGAATGCAGTTGGGTGGTAACAAATAGCGGTGAAATAATCGCTAGGTCGTGCATGCTCTCAAAGCGAAAAAGGAAGAGGAGATAACAGAGGTGGTTCAGGAGTACCTTTGACCAAGCTTGAAGAAGGAGCAATAACAACAAAAGTGACAAGAAGGTGGGCAATAGAAAATAGGACTGCCGGAGCTGAAGTTAATTTTCTTCTCTATAAAAAGTCACAGACTTCCTGATTGGACGCAAAGACGGGATGCGTTAAAATATTTGGCTCCCATTTGTTCATTTGAACCGCTTTCCACGTGTTCCCGTTTTCTGCAGTTTTTTCACAGCGATCTGCTCAAAGCTACGGTTGCTCCGCGTTTTTATTTCTTGTGTAATAATTTTTTTTCCGGTTTGACGAAAAAAGATAAGAAAAAACACAGGCAAGGTTAGGCAAGTTATTTTGGGTACGTATAGGGTCGATTCTATTGAACGTAATGGCGGTCGTGACCGCGCTCGTTTTATGTGACGTTAGTCGTAAGTGTACGTTGTCTAGTACAGCCATAAATGCAAAGTCACGTAAAAATGCAATAAAAAAAAAGAAGAAGAGGTCTGTGCCACACGACTGATTTTGATGTTGAAGAACGTTCATGTTACTCTCTCCAAGGTCCTTTATAAAAACGGCCGTTTAGAGGGAAGTGAGATGTCTAATTAGGAATAGCCATCAAAATGATTGGCACTAGACCTGTCTTGTTATATCCTATCTTGGACCAAGTTATAAGGATGCAGTGACGAAGGTACATCACAATGCATGTTCTCGCAGAACGTAATTATACACTGCTACTTGAATGCTAGGTGCGTCGATATCAGCGCACGAGTTGGAGAACCGACATGGCCGGCAGCGCATATCGCGTGAGTGGTTGCGCCAGTGGAATATACAACGAGACTGGCGTTGAAAATTCTGAGAATATGCAGTAGTCCAAAGCTGTCCTGCTTTGACTCGTAGAGAGCCGATACACGCATATTTACTGTTTGACGCTGTAGGCCATCGGCACGAGTTTGATGACCGTGTTTACCTTTCGTTTTGTATATTTGAGCTCGCCACGCCCTTTTAGAAAAAGGTTGAGCGAAAGTG
This sequence comes from Amblyomma maculatum, assembly GCF_055883805.1. NCBI lineage: Eukaryota > Metazoa > Arthropoda > Arachnida > Ixodida > Ixodidae > Amblyomma > Amblyomma maculatum. The sequence continues at coordinate 85,001,050 of NC_139351.1, read as the reverse complement.
GGGAAGGGGGGGGGGGGGCAAGGAAGCAGGAACATTTTTCGATCCCCACACTAGTGGAAATGGCACGTTTTGCTTTAGAGACGTCATTTATGGCGACTCCTTGCTCACAGTGACGGATGTTTGCTTTTTTGTGGTTTGTTTCACCTCGGAGACTCAGCGGAGTTGCCGTTATGTACACTTTTAGGCGGCACTACCGCCGCGTTTAATAGATCAGCGTACTTAAAATTATGGCCAATTTAGGTATAGGTTAACAAACATGTAAATCAATGACGATATTGTCTCGAGGCGCCCGTGAAAAAGAAATGACAGGGAGCACGCAAGCGCACCGCTTTAAAAGTGCCTCTCACCTGTGGCATGCAAGCAAGATGTTGAAAACTGAGTGCTTTCTTGTGTATGGAGCATGAACAAAATAAGTCGAGTCCATTTATAGTAAACGTGACGGTCGTACGGCTCGCTTTTGTTTGATCTGCAGTTATTAGTAGGTCGACTTTATATGGTACAGCAGAATATACAAGTAGGCCAAAGCGGCAGTTATATCTATAAAAAAGACGTTATGCACCTGTGCTCCTTGAAAGGAGATTCTTTTACGGCACTTCCCACGATCTCCAGTGTATTCCTGTGTTTGACACCGAGATTATTGTAACATAAAATTTTCTCCATGTACGTGACGCAAAAATCCTAGCCGAAGCTTTTACAGCAGTCAATAGTATACGTCGACCTCCTCTTCCTTGTCTTGATTACAGCAGTTGGAAAATGCCTTGGTAACTGCATGGCCGGCTCGGCCTCTATGATAAACTACGTGACTGGTATCTACACTTAACAAATCACGGCCGTGTAATACCCGCCTGCCATGAGCTATAATTTGGATTTCAACGCTGTCTCACTCACACCAGGCACACAGTAAAAACTTTTCTCTCTCCCTCCTTTAGCTTAAGACCTATTTCCTTAGCTTATACACGCCCGCACTGACTGATCATTTAAACCGACACATCGTGCTTGGCTGATGCGTTTAGACAGCTTAAATTACACACTGATTTGCTTCTCTTTGTGATCGTCACGTTCTTTTTAAGGGGGCTGCCACGAGGGCTTGACGACGTTGTTGGTCTCCGTGCTTGTACTTTTCCGAATATCGAGAGAGTTGGCGCCGCCTCCACGTTCAATGGGTCCTAGTGATGCGCCCATAATTGTTCGCTGCATCTGAGACGCAGTAACTTTAAATTTGGTACGAAACACTATTTACACAGCAAGCCACCTTCGTTCGTAATATGCAACCGTTTGTTAAATCTTCGAATCTTACAAGTGGGCCCGACTGTATACCAAAGTACTAAACTTCTCCGGACATGCCTGTCCTAAATTGCCTTCCAGCGGCTCCTTTCTGACTCACGTGAAAGAAGAGAAATAATGATGCAGGAGCAGTCGGGAGGAGGTGAAGGCCCGATAAACGAGAACGAATTTTCCACCTACTATTCGTCGTTTCGGAATCCTTGTCGATGATAAAGCCTGGGAAAGATACCAGATGTACTAATATGGAGCGGCAAGATAAAAAAATGCTGTCTGTTAGTTGATGACTTGTGAAATGTCTGAGAAATCTGTGCACGAAATGAAAATCTGCGAATAAACACAGTGCTACTACAACGAGAAAAAATTAAAAAAAAAAAAAAACGAAACTCCGGTAAATTAATCAATGAAGCATACGTCTACGTCCGCAAGCTGGGTGGAAGACTGATAAATGCGTGGCTTTTTATTTTCGTCGGACACGGGGTTCTTGCTTTAATTTCAACTGGCTCAGCAGTTTCAAGACGTGGACGATACCACACGAGGCAAGTAACTACGTGAGCTATGTTGGTGTGCGTAGACGCCAAATGTGACTTAAGGTCGGCCAACTAACCAAATTTGTTGTATGTCTGTGCAAAGCAAAGACATGGAAACGACGGCGCCTTATTGTAAATGAATTGTTAGTTCTTCTATAAATACGAGCGAAACGCAAATTGTTTGAAGAAATTTCATATAGGATTGATTACAGCCGTAAGCAGCTCTTAAAATAGGAAATAATGGTACAGCATTCTGGTCTTCCTTTGAATTAGAGGCTTCGCCCAGTCACCCTAAAAGTCTTCGCCTAACCAAGTATAGACGCTTTCCATTAATTTTGTTCATTCCCTTGAGCGCGAACAATTATTTCGCTTACATACGGCTTTTACATCTGTATTCGAATCTGCCTCAAAGGGAAGCCGTTGGGCAGGTAATGGTAACGTAGAGTTGTGAATTCCAACCTTCAATAGCAGAAAAATATGTTTATACTGACAGCACGTTAGATTTAGATCAAGGTAACTGACACAGCCGTACAAGCTCATTCTAAACTTTGGAGAGTAAAAAGAGGCTTTTGAAAGATAACATATTAAGAAGGAGAGAAAAATTGGGAGACTTAGTGGTTGGAGACGGCTGAAGAAGAAGAAAAAAAAAAGCAGCCATCTAAATATCTCATCGTACGAAAGAGCACACAGAGGGAAAACGAGGCGAAAGAAAAATAAGAAAACGTTAAGACTGGCGTGAAGAGGACGCAATAGACTGATAAGCATAGCGAGAGATCTGAAGCCAAGCAAATGCACTAGAAGCACTGTCAGACAGGACAGACCAGCATGCAATCCTTCTCTTTCTGAACATCGTCCGATGGAAGGGGCACTGCTTCCAGTCCGCAGAATTCTAGGAGAAGGCAACTTCAGGATTAGCAATGAACTATTTTGCATTCTGTCAAGGGCTGTCCTAATGAATGCGATTTTCTGGCGTTCTTACTAGTTCATTAAACAGTTGGTACAGAGTAAAGAGTAAAAGCGCAGACAGTAAGAAAATAAAACAAAACGTAAAGAATGTTTGCACCGAATAAGCACTTAGCACGGTGGCTGCAGCTGCAATAAAGGCTGACGAACTTGCCTGCTTTCTCTCTTTTTTTTGTACTTTGACCCCGTCTGCCAGCGGAAGGTATCTACAGTTTTGCTTATCGGAGGAAAGTTAGAGTACTTGATTATCGCTTAGCCAAGGCTAACCTTTCCTCTAAAAAGTTGGTTCTCATTTCATATGTCAGAGTCCTTTTTACTAATGTGCCTCTATCGGCGCGTTGAGAAATAACACTTCCTGTCTTTAAAAAAGGGCCCGAGAGGCACCGCTGAAAAAAAATGAAGAAAGAATACTCTCGTGAAAGTTATACATATAGTTATGCATAGCTCTTAGTCGATGGGGGGATGTTCTGGTTCAAGAATTTGAAAACTGGAACAGAAAATATTTTTGGCATTTTTATCTTCTGGAGGGATGAGCCTTATGACTTTATGAGAGCACTTGACGAGCACCACAATCTCCCGAACCGGGCTTTTTTCGTATGCCCTCTGCATCAACATGGCCACCGCCGATGGGTTCGAGACTGCAAAATCGTCTGGCGTTCTTTTAATATGTTAACACAACTCCCTGCATGCTCGTAACAACTGGGTGTCTGAAACCGACTTGACCTTTGACCTTTCTGACCCGAAGAGCGTCACAGCGCCGAGCCTGAGTTCCGAAATTGCTGCGAGCGGCGCTGGACAGGTCAGCCTGGCTTGCCACTGTACAAGAACACTTTGTTATTGCCGTAGAAAACAGAGAAAACAATATACATGTCACAACAAGTAAAATATCAGTGTTACACTAAGGATGGCTCAATATTAATAGAAAGAAAACTTGGCAGTAGGTACGCAGAGATGGGGTCAATGCTGCAAAAGATCAGTTTTACAGAATATACAACGCCTTTATGGCAACAAGAATAGTAAAACACACTGCAGCTGTATCCTCTATGTGAGTGGCCAAGTCTATAAATTCTCTATTTAAACAGCTGGTCGCCGTAACTTTCACAAAGATGTAGTGGCCCACCCAGACAAGGTACGTACGTTGATGTTTCTTGCAAGCAGTGCAGAGTCGTCGAGTACATTCAGACATCAGCCGGTCGGAGGCGGAAAAAGTTAAGCTGGAGTGATGGCCTAGGACGGGTCATGAGCTGTTTTTTGGTATCATTTTAACTATTGGGATTGCTCAGTTCTTGCTATCTGGTAAATCACAAACGTTTTGCTCTTAAGGGAAACCTGGCGGGTATATTTTCAGTGTGGTTAAAGCAGATCGTAGATGTCACAACAGTGCACGGCTTTAGTGAAACGCATTGTACGCTTGCGACCACTTATGGTTGCTTGGTTTAGAGTGTCGCAGAGGATAAGATGCCTTGAAGACAGGAGCACGTGTGCAGTAAACATCAAGCCTTGAGTAGCTGCGGAGATCGTGCCGTTTGAGCCCACATAAAACGAGAGTCCAAGTTAGGAAAAGGAACGCTTCTGTCCAGAGTGCCGTGAATGCAGATGGTGGGTAACGAATTGCGGTGAAACGATCGGGAGGTCACTCCCAAAGCGAAAAAGGAAGAGGAGATAACAGAGGAGGTTCTGGAGTACCTTTGAGCAAGCTTGAAGAAGGAGCAAAAACAAGAAGAGGGACAAGAAGGTGGGCAATAGAAAATAGGACTGCCGGAACTGAAGTTAATTTTCATCTCTATAAAAAGTCACAGACTTCCTGATTAAACGCAGAAACGGGGAGCGCTAAATATTTGATTTTTCTTTCTTTATTCGAGCCTCTTTCCACGTGTTCCCGTTTTCTACACTCTTTTAAGTGTGGTGGGCTCAAACTACTACAGCGCCAGAATTTTGTTTACTGTTTAAGCTCTTCTGTAATAAATTTTCCCCCCATTTTAGGAAAAAAAGGGAAAAAAACACAAGAAAACTTTCGCCATGTTTGTCACTGAAGTTATTTTGTGTACTTATACTGTCGATCCTATTGAACTGCAGGGCGGCGCTGACCGCGCTAGTTGTCTCCGATGTTCGTGGTAAGTGTACTTTCTCTAGTACATCTATAAGTGCAGTCAGGCAAATGCGGAGTCAATTTGAAAAAAAAAGAGGTCTGTGACACACGCCTGTCTTTTATGTTGAAAAGTGGTCATGTTACTTATGCCAAGGTCCTTTATGAAAAGGGTGATTTAGAGGAAAGTGAGATTACTAATCATGCGGTGAGTCATCGCCACAAGGTCAGCCTCCGCTTTTCCTATTTTGGACCGAGTTGTAAGGATGCAGGGACGAAGGTGCAATGAACGTTCGCGCAGAGCGTAATTATTACTCTACTGCTTGAATGCTAACTGCATCCACATCAACGCAGGAGTTGAAGAACGCATACCTCGTGAGTGGTTGTGCCAGTTGTACATACGACGAGACCAGCATCGAAATTTCTGGCAATGTGCAGTAGCCCAAAGCTTTTGTTGGGACCCGAAGGTAGCCGAAACACGCACGTTCACTACATAGTACTGTAGGCCGTCGGTGCGCACTTGACCAACATGTTTGCCTTTCTTTTTGCGTGTTTGAGCTGGCCATATTGTTTCAGAAAAGATTTAGAGGGGGAGGTGGTAAGGAAGCACAGATAATTTTTGATCACCACACTGGTGGAAAGCTTGCCTTTTTTTTTCGTTGGGAGACAGCGTTTATGGCACCTCCTTTTCCACCTCGGCCGAGTTCTATATTTAAGGTGGTTCATTTTACCTCATACGCACTGTCCTTGGCCTAATGTACAGTTGTTATGCGGCACCATCGTAGTGGCTAATAAGCGAGTGTTCTTTCAACTATGGCCAATGTAACTTTAGGGTCAAATGACCTGTAGATCCATTCAGACATCGTCTCAAGGTGCCCGTGAAAAAGAGGTCACAGTGAGCACACAAGCGCAAAACCATAAAAGTTGCAGTCACCTACGGCACGCAAATATGTTGCTTAAAACTCCGTGCTTCCTTTTGTATGCAGCAGGAAGAAAAACGTCGAGCCCATTTATACCAAACTTGATGGTCGCACGGTTTTCTTTCACAGGATCTGCAATTCTTAGAAAGTCGGCTTCCCATAGTAGAGCGGAATATACAAGACAGATAAAAGTGGCAGCTATATTTGTAGAAAAGACATTTGTGCGCCTCTGCTCCTACAAAGAAGGTTCTTTTTCAGCTATTCCAATGCTCTCCAGTCCATTCATTTGTTTGATACTGAGGTTATTGTAGCATAAAGTTTCCTCCACGTGCGTGATGTAATGATAAAGACGAAGTTAGCGCTAACACTTGGACGTAGACCGAATAAAGAAAACACACGTGATGTAAGAAACCTGGCCGAAGCTCTCACGGCAATTGTTAATATACGTAGGCCTCTTCGTCATTATATTGCATACAGCAGTCGGGAAATGCCTTGGTAAGTGCGTGGCCGGCTCGGTCGCCATGGTATGCCACGTAACTAACTGGCATCTACACTTAACAAATCACGGCCGTGGGATGACTGCCTGCGATGAGCAGTAATGCTGTCTCACTCACACCAGACGCACAATAAAGACTCGTTTCTCCCTATTTCAGCTTAAGACCTCTCTGCCTAGCCAATATACACGCTCGCACTGATTGATCTTTTAAACCGTCGCATCGTGCTTGGCCGATGGGTTTTTACAGCGTAAATTACGCATTGATTTGCTGCTCTTTGTGATCAGCATGCTCTCTTTAAGGGTGCTGCCGCGATGGCAAGGCGACGTTATCGATGTCTGCGCTTGTACTTTTCGAAATCCAGGAAGAGTGGTTACGTCTCCGCGTTGAATGGGTCTTAGTAATACGGCCAGAATTACTCGTTGTATCTGAGACGCAGTGGCCTTAAAGTTGCTGCGAAACACTACTCATACAGCGAGCCACCCTCTTTCGTAATATGCGAGCGTTCATTATATCTTGGGATGTTTTGAGTGGGGCAGGTTGTATTTCAAAATACTAAATTCTCCGGATGTTGCATTAGAGACAGTGTTTGTGAAATGCAAAAAAAAAAGCCTGTTGCATGCATTTTTTTAAATTAGCTTCCAGCGGCTCCTTTCTGACTTTAACCTCGCCGGAGTGGCGCAGTGATTACGGCACTCGACTACTGTGCTCAAGGATGCGGGATCGAATCCCGGCCTCGGCGGCCGCTTTTCAGTGGAGGCGAAAGGCAAGGCGCCCGTGTGCTGCGCGATGTCAGTGCACGTTAAAGAACCCCAGGTGGTCGAAATTTCCGGAGGCCTCCATTACGGCGTCTCTCATAGCCTGAGTCGCTTTGGGACGTTAAACTCCACAAACCAAACCAAACCAAACTAAACCTTTCTGACTTTTGTGACAAAAGCCAAGGGCAAATTCAGAAGGAATCTAGGGGTGTAGATGGTCCAGTGAAAGAGAAAAAATTTTCCGCCTGGTGCTCGGAATTTCGGAACCCTTGTTGATGACAAAGCCGGAGAAATTAACTACGCACAAATAAGGAGACGCAATTCACAAAAAAAAGCTCTCTGAATGTTGAAAACATGTGAAAAGTTGGAGAAATGCGTGCATGAAACAAAAACCTGCACGTGGGCACAGTGCTAGTAAAATGAAAAAAATGAACAGAAGCGGGAAACGCACCGAAATCGATCAATGAAGCATATGTCTATGTCAGCCAGCTTGGCCGAGGAGTGATAAGCGTACACCTTTATGTTTTCATTAAGCCCGTATTTTTTGCTTTAGTTTCGATGCGCTGGGCAGTTTCAACACTTGGACGGTACCACACGAGGCAGGTAGCAATGTCCGAAGTGAGCTATGTTAATGCGCGTAGGCGATGCCCTAATGTTTTAACACAGCTATTGGTTCTTCTATAAATACGAGCGAAAGGCAAACAATTTGAGGGAATTTCATATAAGATGAATGACGCGCGTGAAAAGCTCTTAAACTAAGAAATAAAGATTCAGTTCTTATAACCAGGAGCTCCTCTCAGTCATCAAAAAATGCTTCTTTCTGCTAAGTATAGAAGTTTCCATTGATTGATTAATCTCTTTGAACGTGAAAAGTTATTTTTCTTTCATGCTGCGCAGTATTTTTACATGGACAGCGCGTTACATTTCCATCAATGCAACTGGCACAGCTGCACAAGCTCATTTTGAGTGGTTGAGAGCAAAAAAAAAAAAAAAAACCACGAAAGGCAATTGAGAGATCAGATATTACGAAGGAAAAGAAAGATGCATAGTATAATTGCCGAAGATGGTCGCAGAAGCAGGAACACCAGCTGCCTAAATATCTCAACATACGACAAAGAATTCAGAACGAAAACAAAGCAAAACAAAAAGCGGAACAAAAAATGAGATTGGCTTGAAGAAGCAGCAATAGACTGATAAGTACAGCGAGAGAAGTGAGGCCAAGCAAAAGCACGAGAAGCACTGCCAGACACGACAGAACAGCATGCAATCCCTGCATGCACTCCCTCTCATTAGAGCGCTAGATCGCTGAATGGAGCGTCCCCTTTGAAACGGGGTGTTAGCAGATGCTATCATGCTCGTTTTTGTTCCCTTATACCTTAATTATTGTTTTAGATCAGATCGAAGGTAGAAACACTGCTCCCTGTCTGCAGAATTCTGCACTAGGGGAAAAACGCTTTCAGGATTAGCAATTAAATAGCTTGCATTTTGTCAGGGATGGTGTTAATGACTGCGATTTTCTTGTGTTCTCACTAGCAGATTAACCGATCGATGCGGGTTAAATAGTAAAAGCGCCGACAAGAAAAATATAGAACAGAAAGCCTGTTTGCGTCATACAGGCACTTAGTAAGGCGGGTACAGCTGCTAGTAAGTCTGACGAACTTGCCTGCTTTCTCTTAATTAGGCCCCTTCTGCCACAGTAAGCCATCTATAATTCTGCTTTGCATAGGAAAGCTGGAGTACTTGATTATAGCTTAGCCAAGCCTCGAACATTACCCCTAAAAATTTTGGTCTTAGTGGAGATGTCAAAGTCACATTTAGCAATGTGCCCTCATCGGCGCATTGAGAAACAACCTGTCTTGTGCTTTACTAAAGGGCCCCAGATGCAGCTGAAAGAATATGTAATAAAGAAAGTAACTCTCTAATCTGTGCGTAACTCTTAGTTAGTGGGCAGACGTTCTGGTTAGGAAATCACAAGTTGGAGTGGAAACAAATTTTGGCATTTTTTATCTCCTTAAGAGATGGGGATTATGACTTTATGAAGCTGCTTGACGAGCCCTGCATTCTCTCTAAACGCAAGGTTTTTATATTGCCTCTGCATAAAAGTGACCACTGTTGCTGGGTTCGAGACTGCGAAAGCGGCTGCGTTCATTTAATAAGTTAACATTACTACATGCCTCCTTGCAAAACCTCGGCGCCTGAAGCCGACTTGACCTTTGACCTTGTTGACCCGTAAAGGATCACAGGGCCGAACCTATGTTTCGAACTGGCTGCGGTGTGGTCAAATCAGCCTGATCGCTTGCAACTGTACAAGAATACTGTTAGTGCCGTGCCGATCACCCATTATGTTTAACTGCCACTTATCACGCTGCTGACTGCATGTCGTGTTGTTTATGAATTTCGATCCGTGCGTAACAGCCTCTAAAATTTTATAATGTGCTGCAACTAAGGGTCACCGATTTCTTCTGTCTTTGCCTGAAGCCGAACCTTTATAACCTAGCTTTCAATTGAGAACTGAATTAAAACCGACGTGTGAGCGTACGTTGTTGGACTTTGGCCAACTTAGCCAAATCGGTGGCAATTGTGGTTCCACACCATGTGAGGGGAAGAGCCTAAATGGATACAAAGGGCGCCGAATTGAGAAATGCAAATGTCTTTACTCATATAAGTGTTCAACTTGATTCTATTTTCTAGCGTTCTAGTTTGTGGTAGGTTGCGCAAAATATCAGTGCCATTGGCTTATGCATGTGTGTGGGCTGTGGTGCACCGGGGAAGGGGGAGGGAGGGGTGCTAAAATCTTAGACGCATTTTCGTAGTATCCCGACCCCTGTGAGAGAACCCAGTACCCGTTTCTTTACTCGGACATGGTGCGATTAGGTCCTGTGTGTCTTGCAAAGAACGAATCTACACTTGAGAATCTAAAACTTAAACGCATTAAGAAGAGATACGAGTATAAGAAAATATATAAAAGTTTGATTGAATGTATGAGTTTTAGTGCGCGCAAAGCGATACAGGCTGTGGGAAATCGTAGTTAAGGGCTCGTCATTTCAACCAACAGTGTTCCCTTAAGCACATTTATATTTGTTTTAGGTTCTTTTGGTCTCTTTAAACTTTTATGGTTTTAAAACTATTAACAAAGGAAACGCTTAAAACTGTTCTCTAAATTGAGTGTCTCCTAAGTATATAGCAATATTATAAATTAGAGAGTTCTCCACTGCAAATGCAATTCCACGCTCTGCATAAAACCTTGAAAACAAATAAGAGATTATTTGCCAATAGAAAAGAAAAAGACTACTAAAGAAAGCAAGCCTGTCCCTTTTACTTGCTTAGTTATAATTTTCTCCCATTTATGTAAGGGTGCTGTATTATGCTGCCCGTCAACCAATATACGCATTCTTGCTCAAAGGTAAGGAGGTTCGTTATAACCCCATAACTTGGACCTCATAATGTGGAGCGGTAAATATCGTCATATGCCGGAAGGTAACAGCCCAGAAATTTATCTCCTTAAAGCCTATTGTTTCGGGGCATATCAGTACCAAAAGTATAGACAAATATGCAAAGACCGGTGCTCAAATATTTTTTCTTAATGTTTTTTATATTAAAAAAACCTCTCACGTAGTTCTGCACCTTGTATACGGAGGAAAAAGAAGGAGGTCGGCAATGTTTTTCCCCTAATACCACACCTACCTTAGCAAAACAGGCGCCGGATGAAAGAAAAATAGGAAAGTTAACCCAACCATAACTTACAGCGTCAGCATATCTGTTTCATTTTTCTTGCTCCTGAACCAACACAAAGGCAGTGGTGACTGTTGATGACAGCGCTCATGTGGGGCAATATCTGTGCAATCGATGGCGATCCTTTGACATTTCCGACCCCCGCGTCAGTAGTCAGCATCGCAACAACTAATATATAGTTGTATTCAGATATGTGGCGCAAACAAAGACAAACACAGGAGAAGATCCACAACACACGCGCACACTACCAACTGTAAGAAGAACCGGAAAACACTTCCTCTTCTACACTCAGGCACGTCTCAACTTCTTCTTCTTCTCATCTCCCTCTTCTTTGCCAAGGGGAAAATGTCACACTCTTCCTCGCACACCATAACCTTGTCCAAACATGGCGGTGACCAATCTCTTCTTTCTTTTCTTGTCTTCTTTCTCTTCTTTACCAAGGGGAAAGTGACACTTTCTTCCTCTCAGCCCAAAAAACATCGACCAAATATGACAGTCACAAATTCTATACTGTCTTGTAAATCCACACCACTGCATTGCCCAGTAACTCCTACCACACTGGACAGGTAAATATCACCACATAGTCACAAATCATACACTAAAAACACCACCACACAAATACAGCAAATACAGTAGGACATGTCCATCTACACACCATAACTTAAGTAGTCCCTATCTATTGAGAAACTATATCTTGCCAACATCTAAGAAGCCATGAGGCCCATGTACTTAAGGGGGAAAAAATGGCTTCTTAGATGTTGGCAAGATATAGTTTCTCAATAGATAGGGACTACTTAAGTTATGGTGTGTAGATGGACATGTCCTACTGTATTTGCTGTATTTGTGTGGTGGTGTTTTTAGTGTATGATTTGTGACTATGTGGTGATATTTACCTGTCCAGTGTGGTAGGAGTTACTGGGCAATGCAGTGGTGTGGATTTACAAGACAGTATAGAATTTGTGACTGTCATGTTTGGTCGATGTTTTTTGGGCTGAGAGGAAGAAAGTGTCACTTTCCCCTTGGTAAAGAAGAGAAAGAATAGAAGAAAAGAAAGAAGAGATTGGTCACCGCCATGTTTGGACAAGGTTATGGTGTGCGAGGAAGAGTGTGACATTTTCCCCTTGGCAAAGAAGAGGGAGATGAGAAGAAGAAGAAGTTGAGACGTGCCTGAGTGTAGAAGAGGAAGTGTTTTCCGGTTCTTCTTACAGTTGGTAGTGTGCGCGTGTGTTGTGGATCTTCTCCTGTGTTTGTCTGTTTGCGCCACATATCTGAATACGATGATGCACCAACTAGCCTCTCAAGCTGTTATTTTAATACATAGTTACCCCCTGGTTGTCAAGCACAAGCCGGGTTAGGCTTCACGAACACTAGAGAGCGAGTAGAAAGTGGTGTCGCAATCAATAACTTCTTTGCCTTACATGCCATTTAGCTATCGCCGTATCATCTTGAGTGTTACTTTCCCTGCTCTTTTGAAATATTTTGACCTTTGTTGCTATGGGCGGTCCGTGTGCCCCTCACGTTCGATACTCATCATTTCGAATTTTGGCGTTTCTTTTGCAGTGTTTGTGTTGTGCTTGAAATAATAAACAAAGGTTCTTGTCTTTCGAAAACCTAATGGAATTGGCCTAGGCAGGCGCAAGAAGCTCAAAGCCAGGAACCTCTTGAGAACAGCTGAAAACCTTGACTTTGCGGATCTCGCTAAATTTTATTTTGAAACGAACTACTTTTGAAGGCAAATGCGGATGTGACCAACAAAGATTACGGTGAATTCACAGAGCGGAAGGAATTTGAATTGTAAACCATGTAGCATACAGGCTCAAGAAATAAAGTCAGATTTACTTGAGAAGCCATAGATCTTAACCAAAAGAATAATGTCAATGTAAGCACGTAGTAAATGTACAATATTAAACGCAAAATCTGTATGTAACACAAACTCAACTAACAGGTCAGGAGCCAATGCTGAACGTGACGCACAGAAATGAAAACTTAAGAAAAATTGACATCGGTTTAGAGTCGGATGAGTGTAGCATGGTCGAGAGAGATTCAATGAAGGCACTAGCAAAGGGGGTACGGAGAGTGTTCAAAAGAGCTAAAAATTTAAAGGGATCAAAATTACTTGATGGCTCTTCGGCACGAAATATTACAATAATGAACTTTTATTTCTAACATCCCAGCACCAGATTGCACTTTGAAGCATTCGTGAAGCAAGGAAAAAGATGGCGGGGCTTTGAGCATGCCTTACATCAAGTTATAGAAAGAAAATGTGTGTTTTGCTTGATTTTGCATGGTTGAGCAATGTTGTGCCACGGCCGCTCAATGGAGGCGCACTTGGTGCGGCCCGTCGCGTCGCGCCTCAATGGCTGGGGAAGCGCGTATTGGGAGAAGTTACAGTTTCCGCCGCGGGGGCGCCACCACTCCAGGACAAGGCGCCGCCGGCACGGGCGAGCAGACGACGCGGAAGGAGCGCGCTGGCTGGGTTGGCGCGTGTTATCGTTTTGACTACTCAGCATAACAGCGTCCTAAGCGTATGCAGCACCATGCCAGGCAACTGCTGTGCGCCGCTGTGCACCACGAAAGCAAGAAAAGATCGGTTACCATGGGTTCCCGTGCGATTCACAACGTCGAGCAGCATGGCTGAAAAACATATCTCGGGAAGGTTAGGACGGAAAAGGAAGCCGGTGGGAGCCGAGTGACAAGTCACTGGTATACTCACTGCACTTCACAGATGACGATTACAGGAAGAACATAAAACTGAAGATCCTGCTTCCTTCAGCTGTCCCCTCCGTGTCCCCGAACTGCCCACATTACAAGTTGAGTTACTCATGCGGGCTCATGTTGAGCCAAACAACCTTGAAAAAATTAATGTGCGCTAGTCAATAGCTTTATTTTCCCCACTTGTTACAGCTACACTTCATTTCCTCCTGGACAACCCCCCGTGTTATCCTGTGTGTTTCAAGATAGCTGCGCCACGATCACTTTTATGACGATGATATCAAAATGGTATGCCTTGCCCAACATCGCATAAGTGAAGCCATAGAGACACCAAGAGGAGCCGCTCTATTTGTCAGATGACGAGTGACTCTCTTGGTTAGAGTTGGACTTTGCCAAATCAAAGACATTCAGGTCCTAGGAGGCACGTCGAAGCAAAGGCTAACCAAGCAAATTAACGTACGAAGCAACAATCATGACAACCAGATCCACAGTGGCGCAAATTAAGTACCTTCTTGATCACATCAAGTATCTTGCAACGTCTTCTGTGTGCCTTACAAGTGCATTGCGTTTAACCGAATCTTATTTTCAGCTTTCGATACGCCCTAAAGCAGGCCCTCAACAGCAGGCCTGTAGTATCGCTTTTTAGCAGCCTAAGGCAATTCAAAGGCGGGAACGACAGAGTTGACGCAAGGGCTGCAGTTTTCACCTCGGAGAAAATACTGAAGGTACAACTAGCGAAAAAAAAATATATCGACTGAGATACACATTTTGCCATGCTTTGTGCAGGTTGGCATCTTGCAAGCATCAGTCTGCAAATGCACCTATCAACAATAGACAGCTATAAAACTTGGCATTCGTGATTATGAAAGTCGTACCTTGTCAACTGCCATATCACGTCTGCTGCGAGAGAGTTTTCGAGTCAGCTTGGATTCATTCATGTGTGGTGTGAACCAGCAGCTGACATAGAGTTAGCACCGATTGAATTTTTGGCTGGTTACCTTGCACGTCCATTTGAAGAGAAAGTATGAATAGTTTAACAGAATCTCATGAAACATTTTTATTTATTCTGTTTTCAGTGCCTGCCCGTGTTCTCATTATTTATATGTTACCAAAGTTCAAATAACTTCTAGTGCTTACTTTAGAGTGTCAATAATTTTATTTTATTAGTCCCCATCCATTTATTAACTTTGTGCCTTGTGATTCCTGCAAAACCCTGGACTTATCAAAATTCTTGATGATGGACGCCTATGGTATCTGAAAATCACCATGCACTTTTGTTAGCAAGGTGATGAAGTTCCTGCAGGTCACAAGAAGCAGCAAGCTATGCAACATGTTAATTTCATCCATTCTTCCCTATTTTGTGCAATTTCCAGAGTAGATTTGCGAGAGAAAAGACCGCAGTCACACTAAGGACCTAACTAAACTAATGCGACCACTGCTGACCAACTGGACAGGCAACATTAATCAGACAGTGGAAAAAATCACGCTTGCACATAAACCTTTTTCGAGAAAAGTTCTTCGCTTGTAAAATAAGCTAGCGTGTCTTCTGTGCATCACGCGGCTTCATAAACGAGAAAAAAATTGTCAGAGCCTGCGGGCGTGTCGTTGAACTGGCTGTCTTGTGTTGTTTCTTTTGCAACAGTTTGTGTATAGCTAGTATGTTTTGGTGGTGGTACCCACTTGAATATTATTTCCAGTGAAAACGGAGGAACAGGCTGAACAATAATGTTGAACGCTACGTCCAGAAAAGTGCACGCTGAATAAATGGCCCCAGACCATGTCCCGATTTCAAGATTGCAAATATCTAATACGTTATTACAGTGGTTGAAACGCAACTAAATGGGTGCGCACTCAGCGAAGCACACGACTGTCCCGTTCTCGTTGTAAACGGAAGACCACGAATGACTTGGAAAAGCCTAGTGATGATGACTTGCCGCTATCACCTTATCAATAGCAAACTTGCACATAGCATCACATACTGAGTGAAACGCCGCTCATAATCCTAAATTGAGCAAGCGCCGACCACGCGGACGCCGAAACGAAAGCACAGCCACGGCCGCTGCGCGCAGCTCTCCGCCCGAACTCGTCCCGGAGCGGTGGCGATGAGAACTAGGCGCAATACGGCTCTTCTGGGCGACGCGACGGGCCGCACCCAAGTGCGCCTCCATTGAGCGGCCGTGGTTGTGCATAGTTTGACGGTTGGAATTAGAGGGAAGCTCAAGCTTCACCTTAATACTAGACGTGACATAACTTTAACACCATCACTTTAATTCAGGAATTGTTTCGTAAACGTTTCTTGTTTAACTTAGTTAAAGTTTTGAAAATCCTTTAACTGTAGCATCAGTACATATCCCAAACACACCTGAGTAAGTCGTACGCTCCTCAAGGCGTTCACTAAGTGGCTTTCTAACACGCTTGATAACAATGGCTCGTTGTGGCCGATGATGTCTTTTCGTTTTTCATTTGTACGAAGTGGAAGCAAAACAACGTTACCGCGACCTGTGCGACATTAGTTTTAGCCCTTGTATAGGGCCCTGTACAGTGGAGGCTGAGACAGTGACGTATTCAGCGAATAAAGAAAATGTAGGTGACACCAGGAGCGAAAGCTTTTTTTGTGTGTGTGCCCGTGAAGCAATTCTGCGGTAATAATATAATAACAGAAATCGATAGAGGTGGTCGTTGTTTGTATTTGAGCTAAATTTAAAAGCATTGAGTGGAGGATATGGTTTACAAAAAGTTGTATAACGTAGTACTGGCGATCTCTCGCCGCCAATTTGGGCTACAAATCCCCGCGGGAAAATCTCTTCGACGACCTCACCGAATCATTTTACGGTTTAAGAACACTGGATGGGTTAAACGCAAAAGGGGTAGTCTGGTAATCGGTGACCTGCGATCAGGTGGTATTAGAGTAGTGTTAGGTACTTGTTTGAATAACGGGTTTCGGGTGTAGCGTCTGATATCTTCGACTCAAGCATCATTTTATTTTCTTCGGCTGAATGGGAGGATGGAGGATCTGGGTGCTTTTCTATTATTTCTGTGTCCGCATATCAGTTTAGCCAAATCGCTTGGGTCTATGGGGCAGTTAATTTCAAGCTCCGGAAACAGGCGGTCGAATAAGGAGATGATTCTGAGATTTCCACTCAACATTTCTAGCAAGTATAATACCGATGGAAGAAAAAAAGGTCTTGGTCAAGCGGAAATGCACAGTCAAGTTGCATTCTTCCAATTAGAGTTCTCATCAATTGCCGAACATTGATATAGCATGATCTGGCGATGTGCTAATTGCTAGCGACATAACGTCAAGCCGATGCGGACTTCTTTACCTTTGGCAACGAAAGTAGCAGGATGATTGAAGTTGCTTTTTATCTAATATAAAGACTTCTGTTAGGGTTCAGCTGTTCGTAAGAGGTTTTTCAAAATTGAATCCCCTACTGGGAAGCCATTTGTGCTCAGTTTCTATCTACAGCAGAACTCACACTGCCTCACTATTTGAGAGGACACACGTATTTTAAAGATATACTAGCACTAGTCGAGGTGCACACCATTGGGAGAGGCAATACATAAAAAGTCTGCCTGCTACGAAGACAAGCGGAAGCACTTTGCTCTAAAATGACGAACCTCTCTTCTGATCACGGTACGAGGATGAATATGAACGGAATGATATAATCGTTCACATGGTCGGAAAAGTGTGTTGCAGGCAGTTGTCGACGTGCGTTAGCTACACGAAAAGCCTGCCGCAGGCGGGAAAGTTCACATTATGTAATGCGACTTCTCTTTGCCGACGTTTTCTGCGAGAAACTGTTTAAGGGAGGTCGTCCGGCATATTTGTGAGTGTAGGCAATCCCTTCATGTCGTATTGACAAATTAGGAAGATTCAGAGCTTGGTCAAGTGCACGATACAGCAGTTAGACTTCGTATCAAGGCAAGGGCGAGCGTCGCTGAATAATTTAAAAAGTGGTATCTGGACCAGCAGACACATCGCTTCTTCAAAGCAAGAACCCTTAAACGAACATATCAAGCTTCTTTGACAGGCGCCGCTCTTTCAGATACTAAACATAACTTCTTTTGACAGATCGTTGTCTTATTGCAAGGCTCTGTCATCGACGCCATAGCCGTTAGTGTATGACTCAGATATTGCACTTTGATTGCAAGATCGGATGCTTAGCAAGAGCTCCCTGATGCCACTTTGAAAATTGAAAAAAACAGTCATTTTTTTAAGGTTACGCATACTTTTCTGACACCTAAACAGTATTGTCAGTAAGGCCTAAGATATTTGAAAAAAAAAGTAAAAAAAAAACATCCGGTCTGATGCAGCTTTTTTATCTTTTCTAAGTATCAGGCATTACCTTGAAGCTATGAAAATAGCTCTTTTTAAGGCTGCTCATGACGTCGTGAAATTTAAACAGAATGTTCAGTAAGAACTAACATATTTATGAAAAATTGCAAAAGCAGCATGTCGCGTGTAGCATGACTGGAAGCCAGCTTTTATTATGGGTATTTTTCTCCTAGACGTTTTACTTTAGTCGAAACTACACTGAACTTCCGAGATTAGGCTGCTGTCTTAAGCATAAAGTTCCTAACTACATCCCCGGACCGGCAAACTTTTAACCAAGAAAGGGAATTTTCGCTTTGGCGTCTGGTTACGTATTTCTCAGAAAGAAACGTGACAGGGCTCCCGCAGCTCTTTTTAAGCCATCGCAGAAACAGAAGAAAATGACGAAGATCGAGGTTGTCTTCTGTGTCATTCCGAGAAGTAGAAGAAGGGGCAATGGAACGTAGCGCACGCCAAACGGTTGATTCGAAAACACAAATTTGAAATTTCCTGTTTTTTTTTTTATAAAGAGGGAATGCACTTCTTGGATTATAAGAGCTTCAAGAACAGAACTGCATTACCAAACTCGAGTATTTGCGCTCTAAATTCGTGTTATTAGTGAAGCTTTATTTTGTCACTGGTGCCATGCAACATGACGCAACCTTTCAGTTCAGTTCAGTTCAGTTCAGTTCAGTCGTTCAGTCGTGTCCGACTCTTCGTGACCCTATTGACCATGTCACGCCACGCTTTCCGGTCTCTCACTATCTTCCTAACATCACATAACTTCATCTGCAGTGCCTCGAGGATGCCACCTAACCATCGCGTTCGCTGCCTACCCCTTCTCCGGCGACCCTCAACCTTTCCCAACATCAAATCTTTCTCCAGCGACTCCTTTCTTCTCATCAGATGACCAAAGTAGCTGAGCTTTAACTTTAGAATTTGACCCTCCAATGAGCAGTCAGGGTTTATGGTCGACAATATTGACTGATTTGATCTACTGGCAGTCCAATGAACTCTCAAGAGCCTTCGCCAGCACCACAATTCAAACGCGTCAATTCTTCGGCGGTCAGCCTTTTTCACAGTCCAACTCTCGCATCCATACATCACAACTGGAAAGACCATAGCACGAGTTATACGGATCTTGGCTGGCAGACTAATGTCTCTGCTCTTTACTAGGCGGTCAAGGCTAACCATTGCTCTCTTTCCCAGAAGCAGGCGTCTCCTAATTCCATGGCTGCAGTCTCCTTCCGAGGTAATCTTGGAACCCAAGAAAAGAAAATCTGTCACAGCTTCCACTTCTTGTCCCTTGATGCTCCAGGACTTGATAGGGCAAGACGCCATGATCTTTGTCTTTTTAATGTTCAGTTTAAGCCCAAACTTCTCACTCTCTTCTTGTACGCGCATCAGAAGTCTCTTGAGTTCCGCTTCACTTTCTGCCATTAAAGTGGTATCATCCGCATATCTAAGGTTGTTGATACATTTTCCAGCAATCTTCACTCCAGCTGAATACTCGTCGAGACCGGCTTTCCTCATGATGCACTCTGCATATAGGTTAAATAGGCAGGGCAACAGTATGCAGCCTTGCCTCACTCCTTTCTCAATCGGAAACCAATCAGAAAGGCCATGCCCAGTTCTGACTGTGGCCTCTTGCCCTTCATACAGGTTCCTGAGGAGACAGATGAGGTGAATTGGAACTCCCATCTCTTGGAGAGCTTGCCACAATCTGCTGTGATCTACGCAGTCAAACGCTTTCGCATAATCAATAAAGCAGAAGTAGATGGGTTTCTGGAACTCTCTTGCTTTTTCCATGATCCAGCGAAGGTTGGCAACTTGGTCTCTAGTTCCTCTGCCCTTGCGACACCCAGCTTGCACGTCCGGAAGCTCCCGATCTACATACTGCTGCAGCCTACCTTGGAGGATTTTCAACATCACCTTGCTAGCATGCGAAATAAGCGCGATCGTGCGGTAGTTGGAACAATCTTTGGCACTGCCTTTCTTTGGAATGGGGATGTAAACTGACCTCCTCCAATCCTGTGGCCACTGCAGGGTTGTCCAAATCTCCTGACATAATGTATGCAGAATGTTAACAGCGTCATGGTTGAGGTTTTGAAGCAACTCAGCTGGAATGCCATCAATTCCGCTAGCTTTGTTCTTAGCAAGGCTGGCTAAGGCCCATTCAACTTCACTCTTCAGGATGCCCGACTCGAGATCAGTGATCACAACCGTCTTATGTTTGGTTTGCACATTCGGGTCCTTCTTGTACAGTTCGTCTGTGTATTCCTGCCACCTCTTCTTTATCTCTGCGGCTTCAGTGAGGTCCTTGCCTTGTTTTTCCTTTATCACGCCCACCTTAGCACAGAAGCTTCCTTTGATATCTTTGATTGTCTTATACAGAGCTCTTGTGTTCCTTAATTGGCTGTTGTCCTCAACTGCTTGGCACTGTATGTTCAGGAAGGCATTCTTATCTCTCCTTGCTATTTTCTGAAAATCCGCATTGAGAACCCTGTATCTTTCTCTTTCCCCCATAACTTTTGCCATTCTCCTTTCCTCAGCTATTTGCAAAGCCTCTTCAGATAACCAGATTGCTTTCTTGCACTTCTTTTGCTTTGGAACTACCTTAGTAGCAACTTCTTGTATTATATCGCGAACATCAGTCCACATCTCTTCGGGCTCTTTGCCTTTACCACCCAGCTTTTTAGCAGGAACGGAAGAAAGAAAATGAGATTTTCGAATATGTTTTTTAAATTGCATCATCGCTTATGTTAGGGAACCAGAAAGACTAAATTGAGAGGACAACTATAAAATCTGATGCTGGAAATCTGAGACCAATTTAGGCTCGGTGATTATGTAAAGGATTGCTCTAACGAATGCTTCTCCTATAAGGTAAGACGGCGTGCATGAGAGCATTTTTATGCAGCTTGAAGGTGTGCAGATGTGGAAGGGTGAGTGTTGAGCGCCCTTATGTGTGGGAAAGACAAGTGGAAAGGTGTGCGGGCACCCCCTAACTATGAGAGTCAGTAGAGGAGGTTGTTGATTGCTGGCACTTCTAAAGGGCAGCTGATTTTTTAAATTCCGTATTTGAATACAACTTTGGCGTCACTGATTCGTTGTGTTGCTACGCGGGCTTTTAGTGAGTTCAGGTATCGTAGAGGTAAATGATGGTTGATTAGTGCTGGGTTGAACGTGGGGTAGTAGGTAGCGTATCTGACAAGCGAATGTGTGCGGAGGTGGCGGGGCAAGTTCTGTGAACAGCGGCAGTGGTTGGAGGAGGGGACCTCTGCTGGAGAGGTGTAGTAGTAGGTGTAGTAGCTAGCTCATGGGTTGGGCTTCTAAAGAGCGAGCTTTTACTCTGCGAGCTTTCACACACAACGTCGCAAACCTTGCTAAATGCTGTCGGCACTGATATCGTAGTAAATCTCTACGCGAAAGGCATGCTAAATCTTCTAGAAACGTAGAGCACGTGGGAATTTATCTGTCATGTTTTATATTTGGTTAGGATAGCTAAACTTGTAAACCTCTCTAACCTAAGAGACGTTTTCAACCCTCCGAAAGTTAGGAGTTACATAGATGGTCTATAAGCCACAAATACATGGAATACAAGCCAATTCGTGGTGCTGTTCACTTTTGGCATAGCTTGTACACAGAACGAGACATCATAGCGCACCTGCATATCGGGAACTATAGCACAGCGCACAAAGAGAGCCGATGCATTCTGGAAAGTTACAGCCGAATGAAGTCGCGATTAATGTCAGCTTCAATGTCGACGTAATTTTGTGCCATTTTTTGTGCTTGAATTAGGGAAAACGCAAGTTAGAAGTCAAAAACAGAATGCAGCTCTAATACTGCTGCATTGCTCTTAGCGTCGCTTTGGAGCTTCATAGCGAAAGCCGTTCCCTTCTCTTTCTTTTCTACCTCTTCCGTCTACCTCTTCTGTGTGCCTATTCTCTTCTACCTCTTCTTGCGTGTTTGTGTAATTGTTATGACACAAAAGAGGACATTATGTTGAAGTCAGAACAGATTGCGAGTTACGCGGACACAGTCCGAGAAATCTTGTAAACATAGCTCCCGGACACATCTCGTGGATTTGCGCGAACACATCTCGCGAACGCGAGATTTTCACCACGAGCTTAAATAGCCTTTCGCATTAAAACGGTGAAAATTTAGTCGTGGTATATGAACTCCAAAGAAGGTGTTGCTGATGAAAATTACATGGTGCTTTCTTCTTCCTTGATACGTTGTACACTTTCTACGCCGTCATCTGCATTGTCGCGATATATGTGTCACAGGCAGCTGTCAAACACTCAATAGCTGAACAAGAAATGTGCAGCGAATCAAAATCGTTCTGTAATTACAAGTTAAAAACATGAAACTGCTCTCTGCCGACTTTCGCTACGAGAAAATGGATGCTATCCGATGCAACTGTCAGCGTAATTAGCCGCTTTCTGACGTCACCGGATAATTAGGGAGAAGGCTAGAAGCATCTGCAACGGCATGATGCTACCGTTAGGCGTCGCTGCAAAGACGAGCATTGGCTTCGTTGTGCAGTTGGATAGGGGCATTAATTAGAGCATGACGGAATGTTACCAGGCTAGTTTCTTCATTATTTCGCAGATACCAGCTTGCTACAAACTGTACTGAGAGCAGAACACTGCCACGTGAAAGATTAAACCATCGATGGTCCTGACGAGAAAATAAATTGGTTATATCGGAAAACCACGACGGAAAGATGTGACGAGAGGAACATTCGTTTTTCTTGTTCTCATTTTTGGTTTCTTTTTACTCTCCTGATTTTCTTTTCTTTTCTATTCGTTCGCACCTTTTCATTGTTCTGGTTTAATTGTGTTTGGTGCAGTAAACCTCCAGTTGTTAGCCTGCGGTGTGTGCGAGTGTGTGTGTGCGCGCGTGTGTGTGCGCCGTCTATTCTGTCCTGTTTGATGTACGCTTTTTTCACCGACATCCGGAGCCGCAGACGCGCGTCTGCTGCAGACTGAGAGCAGTTAAACACCTTACATCCAAGCAAACCAAGTTTCATTGGCAGGTACAGAGCTTACTGCACAGGTGCTAAATACGTATACTTATCCTCGTGAGACTGAGAATTCATTTGTAATCCGTTCTTCCTTGCCCTTGGACAGCCAGATTAAGTCAGGTGGACTGGGACAATAAAAGTGTCACATATGTTTTCAACAGCATTAATTGCTACAACAAAGTGCGATGTCCTCCTCATTTGGCAAACGAAAAGAAAAACATACAAATGGTAAAAGTAAGCACGTCTAATTTCAACTCCCCTTCTGCGCGATTGTATTATTATAAATTTTCATGTGACATCAAATTTATGCTCTGAAATCCCGTAGGAATAGCAGGAACTGTACTTGCTTCTTCGGCAGGTTCATCGAATCTGTAGCGCTGAATGCCGCCGTTTTGCCATTTTCAGAGAAATTTCTGTCGGAAATTCGTACAAAGTAACTTTATCAGTGGTGTAGAGATAGAGCCAATAGATGCTTAATATACTGGTGAGCAAATATTTAAGAGGACGAATGCTTTAGCGCAGGAGACATTGTTAACGAGCACGAAAAGAATACACAACACAAGCGCGCACTCGCCACGGAGAGTTTATTGGAAAGAAAAGAGAAAGATATATGCCCGAAAATGCCAAAATAGAAGTTTCAAAGTTTGTGCTTTGCTCTGCCCGATTGGTCATTTACTTTGGATCTTCCCAATGAAAATATTCTTCAGTATCTGCATCTCAATTTGCATTTTCCTAATTATGTATGCTGGCGTCTCGCGCCCAGAAGCTCAAAGTAATTGAAGAATTTCTGTTCTGCGCAATCAAAACCGGTAAAACATGATATTTCTGCTTCTTCTTTGGAATCAGCTCTCGTAAACTTATGCTCCCACAGAGCTCGAAAAGCTCGTAGTGAATATTTACCGAAGTTGAAAGACTCCTTATTTCTAGCTGCGGTCCTCTCGTGTATTTGTGAGAATGTTGAAAACACCATCAAGCCACACGTCAATAATACACGCCGCACACTAAGAAACGGCAAAAGAGAACATAGGCTGTAATTCTGTGAGTTCATCGAACTGTATATTGGCTTAAGTAAGCAGGAAGATGCCATAATGCGAATGCAGTCTTCTACGCACCCTCCAACAGAAGCATTTTACATCACTGAATCTGTTGAAACGTACAGCAGTACCCTATTGGGCACACTAACACTTTCTAATAAACGCGTGTTTTGTTG
Source organism: Amblyomma maculatum (assembly GCF_055883805.1). Taxonomy (NCBI): domain Eukaryota; kingdom Metazoa; phylum Arthropoda; class Arachnida; order Ixodida; family Ixodidae; genus Amblyomma; species Amblyomma maculatum. The sequence continues at coordinate 84,977,026 of NC_139351.1, read as the reverse complement.
TCTTCCCTTTTGCAGTCCTCTTTTTTTCGGCTCGTTAACAATGAACTCGCACCAACTAGCATAGCTTATGACATTATCTGCCTTACGAGCACTAAATAAAAACATATTGTTCAATATAATGGACAAAATGCCCATAGCTCAATCTCAGCAGGTCCGGAAACAGACATGATGTGTTTCCAAGAATCATTGACAGTCGCTAGGGCATGTCTCATAGAATTGCACTTTTCATGCAAAATGCGTTACCTAACAAATACGCCCTAACGCCAGTTCTCAGACTTGAAAAGGTAGCTTTGTTTTAGAAAAAAATTAATGATTTGGAAAATTTCAGGATATGTAGTAGGGCCTAAGACAAGAAAAAGTTTGAAGGACTGCACGACTGGAAGCCTCCATTGCTTCTGCTCCTCCGAGATGGAATACTTTCATGAAAGCACTGCTCGTCTTGCCGGGTGAAGTAGTTGACTTCAACATAAAGCCCCTGACAACCTCCCCACAACGGCAAACTTCGAAGAAGGTGACCTTTGTAGCAGCGGCAGGTTAGGTAGTTTAGGAGAAAGGACGTGACAGGGATCGCGCAAAGCAGCTTAAACAGTAAAGTAACCAAAGTGGTGTTTTACAGAAAAAAGCGAAAAAAAAAGCAACGAATATTGAGATAATCTTCTGTGACATTCTGAGAAGAAGAAGCAAGAGCCATGTCACGGCTCGTATGATGTATAGTTAGTTCGACAAGATAAACTGCAATTCGCGGTTCTCTGGTTCTTCTTACAAAAAAAAAAAAGGAATACAATCCTTATAGCAGTACGAAGAAAACTGCAAAAACGGCAAATCAAGTATTTGTGCTCTCCACGCTCCTATTATTGAAGCGTTTTTTTTCATCCCTGTTGCCATGCGGCTTGAAACAAGGCTGACCTTGCCTTCAAGCCATAATATAAAAAAAGCTGATATCTGAGGTCTCTAAATATGACGTTTAGTGGGAGCAGAGCTTAAGGCAGGGAAAAACAGACAATATGGACAAGATGATTATGAATATTCATGATAGAAAGCTGTGATCAAGTGCATTTTCCCTCTATGAATATTTTGAAGTTTTTACTCTGGATCCTTTTAAATGAAGCCGACTTCAGGAGGGTGAAGGCTGGTAAAGGTGGAAGGGAGGGTCGGCAGTGCCCTTAACTTTGAGAGTCGGTTGATTAAGACTCTGGTGGGTGATGCTTCAGAAAAAGAGCGGGCTTTGAAGCTTTTACTTCTAATTCGATATATCGCCGTCGCTCTTTCATTGCGTTTACACGTGGACTTCTAGCAGGTTTAGGTACTGTGGAGGGAGAAGATGGTTGGCTGATGGTAGGTCGCATTTCTGGAGGGCAGGGTTGGTGGACTGGTTGATGATGGCGTTCCTGGAGAAAGATATGATTAGGTGGCCTGACATATCTATATGGTGTGATGAATGGATGTGCAGTCCCCCAGCAGGAGGGGTGTTAGTGGGCAGCTGACGGATGGTTGGTGGTTCTTAAGGGTAGATGGTGCTCTTACAGAGGTTTCACACAGACAATGTCGGCTTTGTGACCGACTGCCACCGGCACTGTTATTGCTGTAGAACTATGCTCAATTTGCGAGCACAGCATATAAAAAGCAATGGAGAGGGATGGATTTCCTTATGAGCACTGCTGTATGTTAAGTTAGGCATCCCCGGACTTCTAAATCTCTACAAGCTAAGGAGGGGACTCAATCCTCTGAACATTAGAACTTTCACGGATGATGTAACAACCCCAAATGAACGGTTTACAAGCCAACCGGTGCTACGCTATACTTTTTGCGAAGGTTTTACACAGAACAGGGGACAATACCGCACCTGTGTATCAGGAACGACAGCATAGCACAGAAGACGGGCTAGTGATGTTTTATGATTAACAGCCTAATGCAGAGACGCCGTGCTTCTTGTCGGGTTTTGTGCCTTTACGCAATTTTCGACCATTTCCGTGCTAACAATTAGGAGGACGCAAGCTAAAGATTATCACAGCATAGAGTGAAAAATTATGAACGCTTCTTTTTGAAATCAGAGCGTTTAAAAAGTGGTTGCCACATAAAATGAGACCACACAAGCTTCTTGCACCTTTAATTCCTCTCTCGGCTTTGTTGGGCCACAAGCAAGAATCGATATTTATTGCCTAGTATAGGTTGCAGTCTATTCACCCAAAACGTTAATGGGTCTATGACATGAATCATTACAAGCACGCACCTACATTTGGATTTGGCGAACTGAGCGAGTGACTGCGAAATGAAAACAAAATTATGAGAAATGGCTAGAATTTTATTGGTTTTTTGTTGGGGGAAGCAAACCTTCATACTCTCTTGGGATGATACTCTGCACGCCATAGTTTTTCATTATGAAAACTGTTAGAGAGAGACAAATTTTCCTAATGGCGTTTTGAGTGAAAATGCTTAGATTTCGTGATTATATGGGTCTTACTCATCGATTAGTTCGTCAATGCATTAGTTCTTACGCACAGATGCAACGCAGCGGGCTGTAAACCCAGCATAAGATTAGAATTTAGAATACTTTGATTGGATGGTTAGTGGTACTTTTGGCGTTCGATACCTCCCTCGTGGCACTGGGTCTCCTCTGATTTTTCAATGGGTACCAGCTTTCTCGTGGCGCAAGGCTTGGCTTTACCAAGGATGACATCATTGCAAAGTCAGTATTGGAGCCCATGTCGTACATAAGAGACATGCTATCCACACCGCGTTTTCTCAGACTGGACATTCTCTTCTAAAATTATCATCGTATTATAGCTGAACCTTTGGAATTATCATTATCTGGAATTTCTATAGTCTTGCTTGCTTTGGAGGCACACTAAGCAGTCGAAACGCTTTATTTGTACCGATAGGCGGCTGCCGCAGAATGGGCAGATTGCGACGCGAAGTGTCTCTTTATGCTCTTCGCCGCAAACCTTAAAAACATGCGTGTGTCCACTGAGGACGCCGGATGGTCGATTTAAAAAAATATAGCAGCTCTATGGGCTTGCGGTGTATGCTAAAAAACACGAAACGTAATGCTGCCATTGCCTTAAAGTCGCTTGGTTGCATACGAAAATGTGTAATTTAAAGCGTAACCCAGAGTTTGCAAGTCATCATGTAATTATAAAAACTGCGACCTGCACTTGACGAGGTCTCTCATCATCATTGGCGGTGATGTAAATGAGCATATTTTTCTACCATAGGCATGAAAATAGCATCAACCGATAAATCTTACCTACGCAAGGGAAACCAGGGCAGCCCACAGTTCCGACCAGCTCCCACATTTAGCAGCACAACCTTTACTTTTAATGCCAACTTGACCGCCATCAGGGGTAGAGTAGTCAGTATTACGAACGGCGTCAGGGTCCCGTGTCGTAGAGCAGCCGGCGCCACCGTCGCCAGCGCAGTTGGCAGTGAGCGACAAAATCCTGCTTCGTCAACGGGGTCATGACGTCATATCCATGAACTCGCGCGGGAATTTCAAACATCTGACAATGCCCATGTTTAACATGACGTCACAAGGGGAATGAAAGGGATTGAAACACACCATGTAACACTACTTAAACATCATCGGACGTCTCATATGATGATAATTTATAAATAACTCATGTCGCTCGATGTAAAATTTGACTATTACTTGCCAACTCTAGCAATCGTTATTCCGTGATCACAAGCCAGCTAACGGTGGATTGTTGTAGTTGCCAACTCTTAAAATTCCTGCGGTTATTCTTCATTGAAATAGACATTTACAAGCTGTAGGCGTTGCTAATGGAACAGGTTGATTCTGAAGCCTTAAAGGCTAGCTTTATTTCTGCAACTGATTCTTCTGCAGCTCATGACATGTGCATTAGAGGGAGGGCTAAATTTAGCATTAAAGGCATTTTTTTTGCGACTCCTTTTGCAGGTACTCTTTCACGCACATACACTTCACTATCTGCTAAATTTAATAATCCATTGACTCACCTACTCTCCACCCACATTTGTCCCATTTTACCCAAGCCACAGTAAAACTCTTGCGTGGCCTATGGACAGCACCGTGTCTAATTTGAGATCGAATAGCAGTGTAAGCCTGGATTCAGACCTCACCCTCCAACCTCAAAGGCAAAGCCCGAGCTTGCAGCACCTGCCAGATCGACCACGCCACCTCGTCTTGTGGCGTCACGCAAAGCAATGACCATTCATCGTTCGTCTACGTTTGTTTGTTTATTGGAATTTCGACAATACATGAGTAGTGCCAAGGGGCAAATGCTAAAGGTGATGACCGTGATTGCCCTACTAGGCAGATGTTCGTGGAAAAACTTGAAGCACAACAGGGCAGCAGTACGTGTAAAACAGGGTGAAATTAAAAATTAAAAAAATTAAACAATAGAAACGAGAAAAAACAATCCACAAGGGCATTGTATAAAACTGAAGAATCAAAAATTAAATTTATGCATCTAGCTATGAAGACGTTATTCATAATTATTGGCGTTTAATAAAATAGGAGGGGGAAACTACTTTAATTAAGGTAGTATTAAGCGTCGAGAATATCCTGGACAAAGGTCACCTTGCCCATATGGTTTTTCAGCTAGTCAGAGGCTAACTAAACCCACCACGTTGGGGCAGGAGGGTGTGGAAAGCAAGGTGGCTGATTTGCAACAGGGGAAAAAACCGTTCAGTGTTCTAAAACTGCATATAAAGCAAAAACTCTCACGAATCCAAGGAATCAGTATAGTTTACAGAGAGAAACAACTAATAGAACAAAAATACCTAACTGTTGTTGAGCTCACAAAAGGGAATAGAAATATTGATTTCAATGTTTTTTTTTTTTTCATCATCCTCGATCGTAAGCCCTCAAGCGGAAGCTTACTAATGTATCAATGTATTGATCCCTTTCCTCAGTCGTCTATGCGCCTGGCCTTGGTAACGCGACTGCTGACTGCTCTGCGTGATCAGCAGTGCTCTTGGTCAATACGTTAGGGATCGATAGCCATGGCTCCACATTCGAAACTAAACTTAGGTTCCTATGACCGACATCGGGAAATCATAGTGATTCTCCAGCTACGGGTCACGTCAAAGTTTCAGCGCACAAACCATATGGCAAGGGAGGAGAAGTGCGTACATTGGAAATAAAAACTAACATTGCATGGAAGTGGAACTTCGCTTTCTCTAACACTGACCAGGGATCTATTTCGGCCTATCTTTTTGCTCTATCTGCTGTGCCTCTGATGCGAACAAGAGCTTGAGGGCGCTTACTGTGTCAGCAAGAAGGGGTCTTTTCGCTTTTTCGTTAGTGCTTTCATCAGTTCCCAGTAAGAGCTGATTTCCTTCTAACTCTACGTGGCTATATTAACTAATCCAAGATGATGCTCGTGTCTTGAATGGCAACCTTGCTTTAAACTAAATCTTGTAGACTGGTTTCTGCTTTTGCAGCTTTAAAACTACTGACAACATAAATCTCGGACTGATCTGCATTTCACAAGAGTAAAAATTCACAAAAAAGGATATATGAAAATAAATTAAACAAAAATTGTGGCTCTTAAGAATTTAATGTGGCAGAGAAGTTTAAATTCTTCTCATTATTTTTAAGGCAGCGTTAGCACTGGAAAAGCCCATAAAAAAAAGAAAACACAGCACCATGGTTTGCAAACTACACTGAGGAAATGCCCTGAATACCATCCTGATTTCTCATTTCACCTTCCTGGATGCAACCAACACACCATCTCTCACCTCCGTGAAATTGCATAGATGCAATGCACTGAACTATACCGGACTGCGGCAATTCTTCTGGTCGATTCTGATGACTAATGTGACCTTTATAACGTTTCGCCACTGCCTCTACGTATAATTGTTGACACTGGTTCTAAGGAGCAGTTATCTCAAGCGAGGATGCAATAACGGCATGCACTACATCACGCTTTCCACCGGGCTCTGCGATGTCCCGCCATCCACGGAAACATCATACGTTGTGTATTCAATGCACGAGCCGCTCACATTGCTGCACAACAACCCGCCCCCATGCACAACACAACAACCCATGCACAACAACACCAATGCACAACAACCCACCCCCTAACCAAGGTACAATTAAGCTGATACATATGATGACAGAATGAAACCGCTTATCATGCCGAACTCCATTAATATCAATTAGCAGGCACCCGCTTGTTAAATTATGGCAAAGCTTAATTTTCGTGAGCTAGAAAATGGCGATATAGAACGTTTCAATTGGATGGGTTTTGGAGTAGCTGAGAAGAGTTTCGGGGGAGTTCTACTGTCTAATGACGTATTCTCGTTTTCATACAATAGGTCCTTAATTAACATTTACTATCTTCACTTTGGGGTAGTCAGGCGGGGAAAATGTATAACTATTCGTTGGCCGCTGTTTGCTTAGGTAATGGCAGCTTTGCTGTTTAAAATATGTCTGAAACTATAGACCTCTTTCGGAACCCCACTAGCGGCGTCAGCAATGGAGCATTTTATAAAAACAACTGAATGAAAATGAAGACACGCAATGGTCTCAGGTTTGCTTTTTCGAGCAAAACAGCCCATAACAGAGCATGCGGTGGAACTGAGCTTCCCCAAACGCCCACCTGCGGGTATGTGTTTGGGGAAGTTTGAACCAGTCGATATATTTTCCCGAACAAGTCTTCTGAAACATAAGTAGTTCATCAGCGGTCTTGAATAAGTGCTTGCGGTCGTAAAAATAATCCGATGGTCTCGCATCAACACGTGGACCATGCTATTTTCCGCACTGCACTCTTGCGTTCAGAGTACGCTGATATGGTCACGTAAGCCCCTAACTTAGAACGTCCCGTTTAAGTTACAGTTTGCTAAAATTCTAGCTCGTTAAAAGAACTTATCTGGGTCTAAAGGTCTTCACCGCTCCCATTTAAGAAAAGTGGAGTGAAGAGAAAAGAATGAAATCACGAACATTAACGCGAACCGAGAAAAAATTACCCGCCTAATGTTAGCTTACATAACAAGAAAAGTTTCAGTTGATAGTTAACGACATCCTTCTACAAACGTCCGTAAAACACAAAGTAACATAAACGAAGGCGCTCTTCGCTCTGGTGGCTATCAACGGGAACTCCTTTTGAGAAAGCCCTGTTTGCACATTGTTAGTTTACCTTCCTTCTTTACGCACAGTGAAGGTTCTTTGTACAAACATATCTGCTAGTGTTGCTACAACTTCCTCAAATACCAGTGCCGCTGGTGTAAAATTTCAAATCAGTGATTGTCAAATGTTTACAACTATTCCATGCACAGTAACTAAAGTGTACATGCTCTTTGAAGAAATTGGAAGAGGCACCGGAACTTCAAACATTTTCGTCAGATGAAATGTTTTCGGTTCCGATGCAATGAGATATGCCTTAATCATGATAGACACGACGCTAGAGCTCTTGCTATATGCTCTGCCGACAAATTCAGGCTACACGTGCACACCACCATCAGGTAAACCAGACTTGTATGATACTCGCACGCATCTTCAAAAGTACTTGGACACCGGTAAAATTAAGACTAGAAGAGCGCTGGCCTGCCGTTGTTCGATTCGCCCGGCTGTGGTCGATCACGAAGGGCTTACCGGCATGATGCTCTGGCATTAACTAAGGTTAGTCATACCATGGATATTTGTGCAATCAACTGGTTAATGCGATGTTTGTTTTTAGAGTGCATAAGAACTGAAACTATCGGGGGCCAAACAAAAGGCTAAGTAAAGGTCGAGCACTAAATAATGAAGGAAATAGAGAATTAATGCTCAAATTTTGCTAGTCTGCGCAATGAGTATATTATGTAGCTCACTTTGTATGTTACGAAGAGCTACTTTTTTTTTTTTTTACTGTTCTCGCATAAATGCGTTTATTTTCAAGCTCAACTTTTTGTCAAGAAATGAATTTCTATAGTATGAAAAAGTCGCCAAACTTCATTCTTTTCCAAGTCCAGAGGGCTGAACGGGAGGCCTTAAGGGAAAGGTGGGTTGAACTGAGTTGAAACGCGGGTGAGGACTGCGGCCAGATCAGAGGTACCCGTTATAGGGAGCGTATCTGAGGATTTATGCTCGCTTGGTCTCATCTGTGCTGGCATCGTTGTAAAGTTTCCTTGAGAGTGCAGGGACATTCCCAGACAAACACAATTCGTTGGCAAAATATTGGTACTCACTTGGAAACGCCAGGTAGTACAACATAGGACTAATGGACTGCCAGCATATGGTTTGTGTCGCCTGGGTTGACCACGCGACATCAAATGGGAATATGAGCAGACAACATTCCGCTCGGTGGGACTAAACAACACAAATAAATGTGTTAGATAGAGGAAGTTAGCCGTTGCTAACTGATGCGGCGTATCTCCGAGGGATGAGCCGGAGGCTTAAAAGCTGCTGATGGGCAGGCAGTATAAGGGAAGAGGGTGTCCGCGAAACAAGGGCCCACCCTTGAAACGATTCAGCTCACACGTACGAGACAATGTTAATTGGGTTTGTTTTGCAACACAAACGAAATTCAAGTGCTTACAAAGCATGCGTAAATAACAAAAGCAACGGCGGGTACACGGTAATCGAAAAAGGCAGACAAGGGTACACTTTCTCAAGCACACTGACATCGCTCTGGATACAATGGTTTGCGCGAGGTATCCTGTGTCCAATAAGAAAAGCACCTCGGGCGCTATTGAACCAGTATTTTTATAACCCCCGCTATGAACTCTTCGTAACAGTATAAGAGGACGCTTTGTACCACGCAGATGGCGTTCGTGCACAAAAACAATAATAATAAAATAATAATAATTATTATTATTTTACTATTATTGTTTGTGCGCACGAACGCCATCTGCGTGGTACAAAGCGTCCTCTTAGACTGTTAGGAAGCGGCAAGCCGATGAAAACAAAAGAGCAGGGAACAAAGAGCTGATGTTCGATGACCGTGAGATGACGTTTTAATGAAATGTTAGCGGGTCTAGCGCGAGCGCTCCTGCCCGTACCACTGCCCCCTTCTTTCTTGCTCGTCCGTAACATGACCCGGGGCCACTGAGCGATCGTCCCGATCGAAGACGAGGAATTGTACCGGTGTTGATGATTCCATGGCATGATGATGGGCGTGACTGGATTCTTGAAGAAAAAGAGGAAGAAGGAAGAATAGAACGGCTTGCCGGCACTATGATTCCCGATGAACCTTGGCCCAGGACACTCTCGGGTCACATGTTGCCACGACTCAATGGCGGAGGCCAAGGCACACCAACGCATGGCATACAGTCAGGGGAGGATGTCTTCAAGTGTAATGGTGTCTTGAGTCGTGGGGTCTTTGGTCGGCACATCCGGTCCGTGGGGGTCCCATATGGTCGTTAGGGTCTCTCCTTGTGTATTTTGGTCATGTGTGAACCCCCCCCCCCCCCCGGCCCCATCTCAGGTAGTCTCTACTTTGTCGTGTCTTGTGGTCGGGTCTGGGGGACGGGGCGGAGGAATGGCAAGGTCTTGCTGGGTCTGGCAGGCTGGGGAACAGCTATGCGATGCCTCCTGACCTTCAGCCGACGGCGCAAGAAGTCGCAGGGCGCCGAAGCTCCGGAACAGGATGAGGGGGTGATAATGATGTATGTACCTCGCACCTCCTACCAAATGTTACGAAGTGGCAAGCCTATGAAAACAGGAGAACAGGGAACAAAGAGATGATGTTCGATCACCGTGAGATGACGTTTTAATGAAGTGTTAGCGGGTACATTGCGAGCGCTCCTGCCCGCGCCAGTGCCCCCTTCTTCTTCCTTGCTCGTCCGTAACAATATTATCGCGCTCGTGGCTTAGGCGGGCTGCGTAGCCTACAAGGCGGCTCGTCATAACAGCTTTTCAGAAACTAGTCATTAGCCGCATTTCCTATTTGGTTTTTGAGTTGGTATGCTTTTCACAATTTCGTGGGAATAAATCCCAGTTAGGCAGGATTATTTCTACGGAGATAAAATGCCAAAGTTCCCGTCTACTGCATGTTAGCGTGTGTTAAATGGTCACTAGAAATTTATCTTAATCCGCAACCCACAACCGCACTGCTGTGACTGTGCATGTGTAGAGTCTGGGCGCTCAGCTTTACATCAGGCTATGTAAAAATTTCTTCTTCTGGCAACAGTGTGAAGTCAGGGCGTCAACAAAAGGCAATTATTAAAAATGATTTGTTTAAAAAATATTATTGCACAATTTTTGTTGCCCCGCCCGGCGAACCCGACCACGACGGCTGCGTTTCGATGGAGGCGAAACGAAGTGGCGTCCGTGTGCTGTGCGATGTCAGCGCACTTTAAAGATCCCCAGGTGGTCTAAATTAGTCCGTAGCCCTCCACTACGGCTCCCCCTGCTCTCTTTCCACCTTACCTCCCACCTTCATCCCTTCCCTTACGGCGCGGTTCAGGTGTCCTCAGAGCAAGTGTGACAGATACTGCGCCTTTCTCTTTCTCTGAACCAATTAAAAAATTAAACATTTTTGAGGTCGAAAGTTAAATATATAAGCAGGAATAGTGTTGAAACAAAAAAGCGGATATATATGGTCAGAAAGGAAGAAAGGGAAGAAAATGTAGAAAAGCATGAAGGAAGCGCAAATCATGAAAAAGAAAACGTGGTATAAAACCACATTCTTATTCAGCATCCTTGGAGCGTTTTTTTGATCGGTATATTTGTGCGTTGAATTGTTTTGTAGGAAAGAAAACATATAATATCAAGTATTGATGGGCATGAGGTAACTGTAACCGCAGCGATAAGCGGGCGGTGCTTGTCACTCTGCGCCTTCTTGAGTACGCATTACACTTTCCCGAGGGCAAGCAAATTTACTCTTTTTTTGAGCGCCCTGCTTGAAGCATATAAGGGCTTGATACTGATGAGGCTCAGAATTCTCCTTTCGTGGGAGCTTTAGCACCCACACGCTTATATACTCGAGCTCTTTATCCTTAATTTTTCGACGGCTGCTCACTAAAAAAATTCAGGGTGGACTTTGGCTCACTAAAGTGCTTCACCGCCGCGCTGCTTAGGCATTGACTCCTAGGCGGTTTGTGATTGACGAAACTTGTGAACGATACTGCGCCTTTTCTTTGCTGCCAACCAAATTTGAACGCCGCTGATTCCTGCTGTACTGCGTCTATTTCTATATACGCTCTGTGGTGCGGCGTTCAAGGAAGTGCCAAATGAAAGGCGCCGCACGGACACCTGGATCCAGTCATTACGCCATGGCCGAATGTGACGTCTGATGACGACGTCACATCCGGTCATGATTTCGCGGCCAATGACGTCACCATGTGACGGCTATGGAAGCCTCTAAACGTCTAACCCATTACTTTTGGTTAATAATAGTTAACCACGACTTGTAATTTCGGAGTACTAGTTAATGTCTGGTTAGCGTTAATTAAACACACCTTAGCTACTAAGTGATAGTGTTAGTTACAATGACCTCCAAATGCATGGGGTACTATGGGCATCTGCTTACCTACTTTATTAATAGTTGTAAATTACCACGAAATTATCTTGAAAATGCCCTAAATCATGTTCCGCTAGCCCCGCCGGGGTGGCGCAGTGGTAAGACGCCCGACTACTGTGCCGGAGTTCCCGGGTTCGAACCCGACCGCGGCGGCTGCGTTTCGATGGAGGCGAAACGAAGAGGCGTCGTGTGCTGTGCGATGTCAGCGCACGTTAAAGATCCCCAGGTGGTCGAAATTACTCCGTAGCCCTCCACTACGGCTCCTCTTTCTCTCTTTCCACTTTCATTCCCACCTTCCTCCCTTCCCTTACGGCGCGGTTCGGGTGTCCACAGAGCAAGTGTGACAGTTACTGCGCCTTTCCCTTCCTGTGAACCAATTTATTTATGTTCCGCTATAATCCGGTTGCTATTGATTAAGTATTGATTATATGGGGATTGGCATATGCCCATATAAGACATGCACCCGAAACGCGGACACATTTGCTAACGACAGTATGAGGCATATAAGGCTTCACTATTTAAGTATGGGCCTTAAAAGAAAAACTAACGGTAGTCTTTCGTGAAATGGTGACCTGAAGGGGAGAGGCGACCGCAAGTTCGCAATCGAAAAACCTCATAGCTTCAGGAGAGAGCGTACTAGGCTCGTTGTGCTGAAAAGCCGTCACCGCACAGCCTAGCGCGATCTGAAAATGTTTGCGCGAACGTCGACCGACGTGGCGTTCAGACGCCTAGAGTACGGCTTAGGAGCAGTGAAAATCGAGACAAGCGCATTCTTCTTTTCCTTATAGGGAAACCACACCCGCACGAACGTCCTCTCTCTTTGTCCGATGCTTTTCATTCGTTGCGATCATGCGTGAACTTGGATGCCTCTTATCTTTGCAGATGATAACACTGTCGTGTGAAAGCCGTCTTTCGGCACGGCTTCATTTGCACGAGCACGTAGGTTGCGAAAAATAAAAAAAAAAAACGTCACAACCAAAAAGTCGCCTTTGCCCAGCATTGAATGGCGTAGTGAAGGTGGCTACCTAGAAATGAGAACAGTGGTGCCATTTACTTCAACAAAATAAACCTTGTTTGCTTGCGCTTTCGCTTCGTCATTATGAACATGCGATGCCAGGCCACGTCATCGACGCCTGGTTTTCGACCTAATGAGGTGATAGCTTCCGAGTGCAGTGTCATCACTGCCCATTCACTAAAGCACAAAAAAAAAAAAAGAAAGCAATTTGCAACAGAAAAGATGTGATCGTTGCTTAAGGAACAGCGAAAACAGTGAGGGAAGTTGGCCCGGTACTACCCTCGCTACCGAATAGGGACCATGCACCTACGTCACTTTGGCGGTCATTTTGCGGCGAATGAGGCACGTTCAAGGACGTCAGGCATACCTCACCGATTTAGCGCTATCTGTTTCGGCTTGCACTGCCAAATCAGCGCTGTTCACCACAAAATGGCGCCAGTGACATCATCTGGATATCTTCGATAGTATTCTGTGCCATGCCGCTGTTTCTGTTCTTGGCGACGCTTGCGCCATAATATTCAAATCGCACTAGACTGTAGCCTTGAATTTCGGGGAAAAACTTGGCATTGTTCCAAAAGTGCCGGGATGAATAAGCAGGTGAATTCGTTTCAAAACTAACGCAGCTGTTCGTTATGCGGTGGTATAGGTGATTTCTGACCATTGCCATTTAGCATTCATCTGCTAGTCAAACTGGAGGCTATTTAGCGTTACGGATTAGAACCAATGACATAGGTAACTCCAATTGCATCCAGTTAGTTCTAGCTCTATAGTGTCCACCGCGATGTGAGAAAAATATTGCGCCTGCCTCTCTCCCAAAAACCAACATAAAAGAAAAAAATAACGCGAAACTACAGTATGATAACAGGATGTTAAATGCGCTACTGTATCTACTCTTAAGACGAAACTTGAGCGCCCCCATAAATTTGTTTTAATATCTTTAGTTATTCAAAAATTTCCTAACTTCCTTCCACGCTGTGTTGTTAACCTGCTTTATGCAGTCACCCTTAAAGCTCTTAGTCATTGCAACCTATAATAAACTGTTGTTCTTACTGGATGGCAACTCCGTACTGCTGCTTCAACCTTTGAATTCGGGGTGGCGCAGTGGTTACGGCACTCGACTACTCTGCCCAAGGACGCGGGATCGAATTTCGGCATCGGCGGCCGCTTTTCGAAGGAGGCGAAAAGCTAGGCATCCGTGTGCTGTGCGATGTCAGCGCACGCTAAAGAACCCTAGTTGGTAGAATATTTCGGAGTCCTCCACTACGGTGTCTCTCATAGCCTGAATCGCTTTGAGACATTAAACCCCAAAACCAAACCAAACCAATCTTGTCAGGTTGTCAGATATGTATGTATTTTTATATATTACCTTACATTTTTATGTATTCTGAAATGCCTAGCCTCTATATAGGGTGCATGGTCCCAGCCAATAGATTTGTTACGCTTTACTTTGGACTGTGGGATTTATCGAATACAATTTATCGAATAGGTTTAATATAATAATAATAATAATTGGTTCATTGGAAGGGAAAGGCGCAGTATTTGTCACAATTATTCCTGTGGACACCTGACTCGCGGCGTAAGGGAAGGGAGGAAGGTGGGAGTGAAAGTGGATAGAGAGAAAGAGGAGAAGTAGTGGAGGGCTACATTTCGACCATCTGAGGATCTTTAAAGTGCGCTGACGTCGCACAGCACACGGACGCCTCTTTGTTTCGCCTCCATCGAAACGCAGCCGCCGCGGTCGGGATCGAACCCGGGTACTCCGGCACAGTAGTCGAGCGTCTTACCACTGCACCACTCCGGCGGGGCTCGAATAAGTTTAGCAATTCTTTTTCCAACAGCCCTAAAGCCACTCTAAACAGCAATGCAGTGCCGAAACGAGATAACCCTTGCACCCGCCCACAGAGCTAAAGGCCGGTGGTAATATTTCGATAGCGCTGCATACGGTCGTGACAGCTCAAAATGGACCGACCGCAATAATGACAAAATCTGAAATAGAGGAATCCCTATAAATGTAATGAAGTTATTTATTACAAACGTTTAGATTCTGGTTATCCTTTCGGTTAGAGGGATAGTGGAATAACTCCAGTGGGCATGCCTAGAATCTCACGCTGGAAACGGCGATAGATGCCGCTAGGTGCAGGTAGCGTTCAACTATGCGCTCTGACACTATTTAAGAATATCCTTTTGTCGAAGCACTTCCACCGACGTTTCTTTGGAGAAACCAGAGCATATCTGCCTGCAAGCATTGGCCTCTAGATTGTTGTTACGTGCACAAGACTCTGTGCGCTAGTTTAGTTTCTTGCATTGAAGCGGCAGATGCAAGGCAAACTCCCAAGGGGCTGTGTAGCAGGTTTCGGAATATGGAGATATAAATTAGCTAATCACGGACTTAATGCGCCACGGCCCTCACGTGAAAGAATGGTTCATTATTGGCCGATGCTCTGTGCAGCGTTATATGCAAGAGCGGGGGCGTTTTGATGCCGAGAGCAGTTTTCTATTGAACTAATATTTTACGCGCAGCCTCGGTTATTACCCTGTGCTTCCACATTCATATTGCAAAACGGTTTCGGCGCCAGCAGAATAAAGCGTACTCAAGCCTGCTTATCTGCCTTCTATGAGGGCTTTATTTATTTATTTGTTTGCAATACTCCTAAAGGCCTTAGTGCAAGGAACGCTACTCTTAGGAGAAAAAGGGAGAAGGGTGTCTATACAAAGACGGGCGTTAAACATTCAGAATATGCACTAGAAATTCGACAAATAATGGCGTAAGTCATAACGTACAACTTATGTATGTACAATGTTAACGTAAAATAAATTTTCACAGAGGTACACTGAGCGAATCGCAAATTTCGAACAGGTTTGGCACGCATGAAAACTACAATGCGCATACTCTAAAATATATAATACGAAAGGTGCCCGCGCTCACTTTTCTTTCTTTCTTTCTTTCTTTCTTTCTCACTTTCTTTCTTTCTTTCTTTCTTTCTTTCTTTCTTTCTTTCTTTCTTTCTTTCTTTCTTTCTTTCTTTCTTTCTTTCTTTCTTTCTTTCTTTCTTTCTTTCTTTCTTTCTTTCTTTCTTTCTTTCTTTCTTTCTTTCTTTCTTTCTTTCTTTCTTTCTTTCTTTCTTTCTTTCTTTCTTTCTTTCTTTCTTTCTTTCTTTCTTTCTTTCTATTGAAATCTTGGCACGCATGCTCGATGAAATGCTTTTCCTGTCTATTGTTAGGCGAGGAACGAAAAAAACGTCTCGCGAATGGTGAAATGCGCGCGTTATTAATTGTACTTTGTTATCGTGATCGAGTGTAGGATAATTTAATGAATAAATTAATAATGAATATTTATATGGCTCAACGGCTGTTTGCAGAGAAGAACCCGTAGCTATGCCAACTGTGTCCCACTCCCTCTGCCCACTTTAGGCAACTGTGGCTACACTATAGGCAGTAACACGAATACGTCATTGCGGAAGGTGGGATCATGATACAATTAATGAAGTAAGAACAAATGAGTATACTGGCATTGACATGACAGTGGTTCTTACCCTACGAGTTGTTCTAATGCTTTTTTTTTTTTGCTGCTCAAGCGCCAATATTATGAAAAACAATAACAAGAAAACAAAAATTTCGTCAGGATTTAATGTTTTTTATGACGCTTGGTTGAGCAAAAGCATGAGAGAAATCAAGGAACACTTTATTAACCTGCAATACTGCGACCACTTTCGAACATATATGTCTATGCATAGCTCACTATAAGTAAAATTTTTGTTAGTAGCAATAATGAAGGGCCTATTCGGTCTAATATTGAGAAAATTGCTACCGTATCGCAGATAACACTGCTAATTTTTGTGATTTTGGGAAATGTGAATTTGTGTTATTCCCCCAAACCACAACTCTCATTAAGCTAAGATGACGAAGCCGCTCGATAAGGTCAGTTATGTAGGCTTTTCCAGAAAATATCTCCATCAAATATTAAACGGTGTTTGCAAAAAAACTCAGCTTTAGAAAATGCCGTTGCCCAAATGAGAGAGGCTGAAAATTCATTTCGTTACAAAACATGTATTAGGAGTTCAATATGTCAATTTCTTTGAAGACCAGAGCTGAGTTGTCTTTCTGGCAAGATGACGCTACCGATACAACTGGAAAGGGCAGAAGAGTTTAGGAGGAATGAGGTTGTATAACGCCACAAGCAGTGTAAAACACTACGCTCTTCGAGTCCCATCTGGCCTTCCCCGTACTCCTGGGGTCGTTCCTTTCTCGTTTTACTACGTGAGTATAATGCACGACATTTCCCTGAAGGAGCACCATGTAAGCGCCGGCGAGTAAAGTCTCAGCTAGTGGTGCCACCAACCTTAACGACCGCCACTCATCTCCATTCTCCATGTTTGGAGGGTGGGGTGGAGTGGGCGGCACCTCATCCACCTCATCAGCCCATCTACGGGCTATCCGCTACGGTCTATCCACTATCCAGCTCTCTCACTAAGCCCTATTAAGGGAGTTCCCCAACCATCGAACCACCTTGAGCCTCAGCCCAAATGCATACCACACCCTTATCGCCTTCCAGAAGGCCACCTTCAGCCATTAGGGCAGAGGGCAGCGGTGCTGTTTGGTCACTTCTATATAGTGATTTCTATTTTGTTATAGTGTAGCCTCCATGTTTCTTTTTTCCCTTATGAAGCGCCGATTTTAGATGCTTATTACTGGTTTGAGTGACGTCGCTGCCGGCCTCGGCGTAACTGGTGTGCAGCTATACAGCTATAGGGTAGCCAAAGGGGGCACACTATCACACTTGCCCTGGCAGTCTGGGGCGCCGGGTTAAGCTCGGCCCCCCGCAACTCGCCAATGTCATACGGAAGACAAACTTCTGTTAAAGTTTGATAAGTGGAAATTTTGAGATCCTGAGGCACCGCTTATAGCATTCGCGTTCTGCACTTAAATGCGATGCTTAAGCGTACCCAGGATATGGGGTCTCGAGGGGCCACGTTATTGCACGTAATAAAGTCAACCTGTAGCCCAAGATTCTGCTAGGACACCCTCGGGGAACTTCCCATGGTCATTTGACGCAATGACGCTTCGGACAGTATTGGTAAACGGCAACGTAGGGATCCTGAGGGGCCTCTTAGCGTTATCACGTGCTGTGCATAAAAGTCAGCTTTATTTTTGACCACTTTTATAACAATTAAATAGTGGGAAAAAAGTGTCACTTGAAGAACACAAATTTGTGGGAAATAGGATGCGCACTGGATTTTGAATACCTACCTGTCTCCCTAAAATTGTTTCCCTCAGCATAGAAATAAAAATACGTACGGAAAGATTAACTTTCAAAGGGCGTATTAGAAAGCATAATATTGGCCGAGAAAAATATTTTAAACTGGGTTGTTGCTGCTCACTTCAGCCTTAAAAAAAAGCAAGTATATTTTTTCTGTGTCATTTGAGGCTAGCGCCAAAATGTTTCATGCTGCCCTAGCCCGCCTATTTTGCACTTTGCCATTAATATTCTTTCATCGAGAGGAAAAGAGTGCTTTTGAAACAAAACAAGAAATATTTAGATTACAGCATTTTTCAACCTTTGTTTTTCTTTTGTTTTGTTTTACATTGCTTAGACGGTACAGCGTCTAAGCATGGTAAATGAAGGAGCCACTTTATTGGAGCCATAGGCCCCGGCCAACCACTTGACATTAATAAACGAAGGATATTAACCACATAATGGTACTTGTGCACGAGTGTCTATTTGTCTTTACCGAAAAGGAGGAGAAGTGAAGGTGGGAGGTTAACCGAGAACGGAAACCGGTTTACTACCCTGAACTTGTGGAAAAGGGATGGATGTATCTAAATGTGAAGGAGAGAAGGGAGTATGAATGCAAAATAAATCCGTAGGCGAAAAGCGGACTGGAAAGTCGCAGGTTGTTGTGCTGGAACGACAAAGACAGAAAACGGAAGTGTCAAGCCTGCACGACAAGTTCCTTTCTAACCCCGGTCTTAAGCCATCTCATTAAGCCAGCGTTTGTGTCCTTCCCTCCAGCAGTCTCCTTACCATAATACAAGTCTGCCCTTTATTAGGGAAGGAATCACCGGTCATCCTCTGGCTCCTCTGCCCGAATGGTCTGCGTGTTGTGACACAATTTCCTGAGCGTACTCTTTGCAAAAGCTTCTATTTAAGATCCACGTACTTCTTGCAGTTGTCTTTACACACATATTCACTGGAGAGTTTTCATGGTGTCCTCTAGTGAAAAGACTAAGCGTTAGAGCCGTCTAAACGTAGCAATATGGATAAATCGGCTATTTGACATTGGAGCATGGGAGGGTAAAACTTTGCACATCACGGCTGGTTGTGTTGCCACTTTGCCCATGATGGATGTCACGGGCGCCCCAGCTCTAAAACAAATAGACAGGCTCGACTAGCCAAAGGGCTCTTGGTAATGTTATCCGCCTGTACAAAATGTGAACAAAGGGGACAATCTCAGGGTAAGAACGGATCGCAGTGATCACAGAGGCGCTGACAGCAGCTCTCCTTGGTCCACACCCCAAAATCATCCGCAAGGCTTGAAAGTTCAAACAAAAAGGATTGGAGCCCTTCATTCTCACGCAACAAAGTCATTGCTATCCATGCTGGTATTGTACGGTGCTTGATCTTTGCGCATCAAAACGCATCAATGTCTTTATCAATGTAAAATGTGTCTACTTGCTAGACTTGTTCGAAGGCGTAACTCACGGTTGAAGACGACTG